>NC_091178.1:39383779-39683779 GCF_040958095.1 Procambarus clarkii | reverse complement strand
ACGCTACTCATTCTCAATCAACGCAACTCATTCTGAAGGAACTTTACTTATTCTCAAGCAACGCTACTCATTCTCAAGCAACGCTACTCATTCTCAAGCATCGCTACTAATTTTCAAAAAACGCTACTCATTCTCAAGCAACGCTACTCATTCTCAAGCAACGCTACTCATGCTCAAGCAACGCTACTCATTCTCAAGCAACGCTTCTTATTCTTAAGCAACGCTACTCATTGTCAAGCAACGCTACTCATTCTCAAGCAACGCTACTCATTCTCAAGCAACGCTACTCATTGTTAATCAACGCAACTCATTCTGAAGGAACTTTACTTATTCTCAAGCAACGCTACTCATTCTCAAGCAACGCTACTCATTCTCAAGCATCGCTACTAATTTTCAAAAAACGCTACTCATTCTCAAGCAACGCTACTCATTCTCAAGCAACGCTACTCATGCTCAAGCAACGCTACTCATTCTCAAGCAACGCTTCTTATTCTTAAGCAACGCTACTCATTGTCAAGCAACGCTACTCATTCTCAAGCAACGCTACTCATTCTCAAGCAACGCTACTCATTGTTAAGCAACGCTGCTCATTGTTAAGCAACGCTACTAATTCTCAAGCAACGCTACTCAATCTGAAGAAACGCTACTCTTTCTCATGCAACGCTACTCATTCTCAAGAAACTCTACTCATTCTTAAGCAACGCTACTCATTATCAAGCAACGCAACTCATTGTTAAGCAACGCTTCTCTTTGTTAAGCAACGATACTCATTGCCAAGCAACGCTACTCATTCTCAAGCAACGCTACTCATTCTCAAGAAACGCTACTCATTCTCAAGCAACGCTACTCATTCTCAAGCATCTCTACTCATTCTCAAGCAACGGTATTCATTCTCAAGAAACGCTACTCATTCTCAAGCAACGCTACTCATTGTTAAGCAACGCTGCTCATTGTTAAGGAACGCTACTTATTCTCAAGCAACTCTCTTCATTCTCAAGTAACGCTACTCATTCTCAAGCAACTCTACTCATTCTCAAGCAACGCTACTCATTCTCAAGAAACGCTACTCATTCTCAAGCAACGCTACTCATTGTTAAGCAAAGCTACTCTTAGTTAAGTAACGATACTCATTGTTAAGCAACGCTACTCATTCTCAAGCAACGCTACTCATTGTTAAGCAACGCTGCTCATTGTTAAGCAACGCTACTCATTCTCAAGCAACGCTTCTCATTCTCAAGCAACGCTACTCATTGTGAAACAACGCTACTCATTGTCAAGCAACGCTATTCATTGTATAACAACGCTACTCATTCTCTAACAACGTTACTCATTGTCAAGCAACGTTACTCATTCTCAAGCAACGTTACTCATTCTCAAGCAATGCCAATCATAGTCAAGTAACGCTACTCATAGTCAAGCAACGCTACTCATAGTCAAGCAACGCTACTTATAGTCAAGCAACGCTACTCATTGTTAAGCAACGCTACTCATTCTCAAGCAACGCTACTCATTCTCAAGCAACCCTACTCATTGTCAAGCAACGCTATTCATTGTCAAGCATCGCCACTCATTCTCAAGCAACGCTACTCATTCTCAAACAACGCTACTCATTCTCAAGCAACGGTACTCATTCTCAAGCAACGCTACTCATTGTCAAACAATGCTACTCATTCTCAAGCAACGGTACTCATTCTCATGAAACGCTACTCATTCTCAAGAAACGCTTCTCATTCACAAGCAATGCCAATCATAGTCAAGTAACGCTACTCATAGTCAAGCAACGCTACTCATAGTCAAGCAACGCTACTTATAGTCAAGCAACGCTACTCATTGTTAATCAACGCTACTCATTCTCAAGGAACTTTACTCATTATCAAGCAACGCTACTCATTCTCAAGCATCGCTACTAATTCTCAAGAAACGCTACTCATTCTCAAGCAACGCTACTCATTCTCAAGCAACGCTACTCATTCTCAATCAACGCTACTCATTGTTAAGCAACGCTGCTCATTGTTAAGCAACGCTGCTCATTGTTAAGGAACGCTACTCATTCTCAAGCAACGCTACTCCTTCTCAAGCAATGCTACTCATTCTCAAGCAACGCTACTCATTCTCAAGCAACTCTACTCATTCTCAAGCAACGCTACTCATTCTCAAGAAACGCTACTCATTCTCAAGCAAAGCTACTCATTGTTAAGCAACGCTACTCTTTGTTAAGTAACGATACTCATTGTTAAGCAACGCTACTCATTCTCAAGCAACGCTACTCATTCTCAAGTAACGCAACTCATTCTCAAGCAACGCTACTCATTGGCAAGCAACGCAATTAATTCTCAAGCAACGCTACTCATTTTCAATCAGCGCTACTCATTGTTAAGCAACGCTGCTCATTGTTAAGCAACGCTACTCATTCTGAAACAACGCTACTCATTCTCAAGCAACGCTACTCATTCTCAAGAAACGCTTTTCATTCTCAAGCAACGCTCGTGATTCTCAAGCAACGCTACTCATTCTCAAGCAACGCTATTCATTCTTAAGCAACGCTACTCATTCTCAAGCAACGCTTCTTATTCTTAAGCAACGCTACTCATTCTCAAGCAACGCTACTCATTCTCAAGCAACGCTACTCATTCTCAAGCAACGCTACTCATTGTTAAGCAACGCTGCTCATTGTTAAGCAACGCTACTCATTCTCAAGCAACGCTACTCATTCTCAAGCAACGCTTCTTATTCTCAAGCAACGCTACTCATTCTCAAGCAACGCTACTCATTCTCAAGCATCGCTACTAATTCTCAAGAAACGCTGCTCATTCTCAAGCAACGCTACTCATTCTCAAGCAACGCTTCTTATTCTTAAGCAACGCTACTCATTCTCAAGCAACGGTACTCATTCTCAAGCAACGCTACTCATTTTCAAGCAACAGTACTCATTCTCAAGCAACGCTACTCATTCTCAAGCATCGCTACTAATTCTCAAGAAACGCTACTCATTCTCAAGCAACGCTACTCATTCTCAAGCAACGCTTCTTATTCTTAAGCAACGCGACTCATTCTCAAGCAACGGTACTCATTCTCAAGCAACGCTACTCATTCTCAAGCAATGCTTCTCATTGTTAATCAACGCTAATCATTCTCAAGCAACTCAACTCATTCTCAAGCAACGCTACTCACTCTCAAGCAACGCTACTAATTCTCAAGAAACGCTACTCATTCTCAAGCAACGCTACTCATTGTTAAGCAACGCTACTCATTCTCAAGCAACGCTACTCATTCTCAAGCAACCCTACTCATTGTCAAGCAACGCTATTCATTGTCAAGCATCGCCACTCATTCTCAAGCAACGCTACTCATTCTCAAACAACGCTACTCATTCTCAAGCAACGGTACTCATTCTCAAGCAACGCTACTCATTGTCAAACAATGCTACTCATTCTCAAGCAACGGTACTCATTCTCATGAAACGCTACTCATTCTCAAGAAACGCTTCTCATTCACAAGCAATGCCAATCATAGTCAAGTAACGCTACTCATAGTCAAGCAACGCTACTCATAGTCAAGCAACGCTACTTATAGTCAAGCAACGCTACTCATTGTTAATCAACGCTACTCATTCTCAAGGAACTTTACTCATTATCAAGCAACGCTACTCATTCTCAAGCATCGCTACTAATTCTCAAGAAACGCTACTCATTCTCAAGCAACGCTACTCATTCTCAAGCAACGCTACTCATTCTCAATCAACGCTACTCATTGTTAAGCAACGCTGCTCATTGTTAAGCAACGCTGCTCATTGTTAAGGAACGCTACTCATTCTCAAGCAACGCTACTCCTTCTCAAGCAATGCTACTCATTCTCAAGCAACGCTACTCATTCTCAAGCAACTCTACTCATTCTCAAGCAACGCTACTCATTCTCAAGAAACGCTACTCATTCTCAAGCAAAGCTACTCATTGTTAAGCAACGCTACTCTTTGTTAAGTAACGATACTCATTGTTAAGCAACGCTACTCATTCTCAAGCAACGCTACTCATTCTCAAGTAACGCAACTCATTCTCAAGCAACGCTACTCATTGGCAAGCAACGCAATTAATTCTCAAGCAACGCTACTCATTTTCAATCAGCGCTACTCATTGTTAAGCAACGCTGCTCATTGTTAAGCAACGCTACTCATTCTGAAACAACGCTACTCATTCTCAAGCAACGCTACTCATTCTCAAGAAACGCTTTTCATTCTCAAGCAACGCTCGTGATTCTCAAGCAACGCTACTCATTCTCAAGCAACGCTATTCATTCTTAAGCAACGCTACTCATTCTCAAGCAACGCTTCTTATTCTTAAGCAACGCTACTCATTCTCAAGCAACGCTACTCATTCTCAAGCAACGCTACTCATTCTCAAGCAACGCTACTCATTGTTAAGCAACGCTGCTCATTGTTAAGCAACGCTACTCATTCTCAAGCAACGCTACTCATTCTCAAGCAACGCTTCTTATTCTCAAGCAACGCTACTCATTCTCAAGCAACGCTACTCATTCACAAGCATCGCTACTAATTCTCAAGAAACGCTGCTCATTCTCAAGCAACGCTACTCATTCTCAAGCAACGCTTCTTATTCTTAAGCAACGCTACTCATTCTCAAGCAACGGTACTCATTCTCAAGCAACGCTACTCATTTTCAAGCAACAGTACTCATTCTCAAGCAACGCTACTCATTCTCAAGCATCGCTACTAATTCTCAAGAAACGCTACTCATTCTCAAGCAACGCTACTCATTCTCAAGCAACGCTTCTTATTCTTAAGCAACGCGACTCATTCTCAAGCAACGGTACTCATTCTCAAGCAACGCTACTCATTCTCAAGCAATGCTTCTCATTGTTAATCAACGCTAATCATTCTCAAGCAACTCAACTCATTCTCAAGCAACGCTACTCACTCTCAAGCAACGCTACTAATTCTCAAGAAACGCTACTCATTCTCAAGCAACGCTACTCATTGTGAAGCAACGCTACTCATTCTCAAGCAACGCTACTCATTCTCAGGCAACACTACTCATTCTCAAGCAACGCTACTCATTGTGATGCATCGCTACTCATTCTCAAGCAACGCTACTCATTTTCAAGCAACACTACTCATTCTCAAGCAACGCTACTCATTGTGAAGCAACACTACTTATTCTCAAGCAACGCTACTCATTGACAAGCAACACTACTCATTCTCAAGCAACGGTACTCATTGTTAAGCAACGCTACTCTTTGTTGAGCAACGATACTCATTGTTAAGTAACGCTACTTATTCTCAAGCAAGGCTACTCACTCTCAAGTAACGCAACTCATTCTCAAGCAACGCTATTCATTGTATAACAACGCTACTCATTCTCAAACAACGTTACTATTTGCCAAGCAACGTTACTCATTCTCAAGCAATGCCAATCATAGTCAAGTAACGCTACTCATAGTCAAGCAACGCTACTCATAGTCAAGCAACGATACTCATAGTCAAGCAACGCTACTCATTGTTAAGCAACGCTACTCATTCTCAAGTACCGCAACTCATTCTCAAGCAACGCAACTCATTCTCAAGCAACGGTACTCATTGTTAAGCAACGCTACTCATTGTCAAGCATCGCTACTCATTCCCAAGCAACGCTACTCATTCTCAAGCAACGTTTCTCATTCTCAAGCAACGCTACTAATTCTCAAGAAAAGCTACTCATTCTCAAGCAACGCTTCTCATTCTCAAGCAACGCTACTCATTGTTAAGCAACGCTGCTCATTGTTAAGCAACGCTACTCATTGTCAAACAACGCTACTCATTGTCAAGCAACGCTATTCATTGTATAACAACGCTACTCATTCTCTAACAACGTTAGTCATTGTCAAGCAACGTTACTCACTCCCAAGCAACGTTACTCATTCTCAAGCAATGCCAATCATAGTCAAGTAACGCTACTCATAGTCAAGCAACGCTACTCATAGTCAAGCAACGCTACTTATAGTCAAGCAACGCTACTCATTGTTAAGCAACGCTACTCATTCTCAAGCAACGCTACTCATTCTCAAGCAACCCTACTCATTGTCAAGCAACGCTATTCATTGTCAAGCATCGCTACTCATTCTCAAGCAACGCTTCTCATTCTCAAACAACGCTACTCATTCTCAAGCAACGGTACTCACTCTCAAGCAACGCTACTCATTGTCAAACAACGCTACTCATTCTCAAGCAACGCTACTCATTCTCAATCAACGCTACTCATTGTTAAGCAACGCTGCTCATTGTTAAGCAACGCTGCTCATTGTTAAGGAACGCTACTTATTCTCAAGCAACTCTATTCATTCTCAAGCAATGCTACTCATTCTCAAGCAACGCTACTCATTCTCAAGCAACTCTACTCATTCTCAAGCAACGCTAGTCATTCTCAAGAAACGCTACTTATTCTCAAGCAAAGCTACTCATTGTTAAGCAACGCTACTCTTTGTTAAGTAACGATAGTCATTGTTAAGCAACGCTACTCATTCTCAAGCAACGCTACTCATTCTCAAGTAACGCAACTCATTCTCAAGCAACGCTACTCATTGGCAAGCAACGCTACTCATTGTCAAGCAACGCTACTCATTTTCAAGCAGTGCTACTCATTGTTAAGCAACGCTGCTCATTGTTAAGCAACGCTACTCATTCTCAAACAACGCTACTCATTCTCAAGCATCGCTACTCATTCTCAAGAAACGCTTTTCATTCTCAAGCAACGCTACTGATTCTCAAGCAACGCTACTCATTCTCAAGCAACGCTACTCATTCTTAAGCAACGCTACTTATTCTTAAGCAACGCTTCTTATTCTTAAGCAACGCTACTCATTCTCAAGCAACGCTACTCATTCTCAAGCAACGCTACTCATTCTCAAGCAACGCTACTCATTGTTAAGCAACGCTGCTCATTGTTAAGCAACGCTACTCATTCTCAAGCAACGCTACTCATTCTCAAGCAACGCTTCTTATTCTCAAGCAACGCTACTCATTCTCAAACAACGCTACTCATTCTCAAGCATCGCTACTAATTCTCAAGAAACGCTACTCATTCTCAAGCAACGCTACTCCTTTTCAAGCACCGCTTCTTATTCTTAAGCAATGCAACTCATTCTCAAGCAACAGTACTCATTCTCAAGCAACGCTACTCATTTTCAAGCAACGGTACTCATTCTCAAGCAACGCTACTCGTTCTCAAGCATCGCTACTAATTCTCAAGAAACGCTACTCATTCTCAAGCAACGCTACTCATTCTCAAGCAACGCTTCTTATTCTTAAGCAACGCTACTCATTCTCAAGCAACAGTACTCATTCTCAAGCAACGCTACTCATTCTCAAGCAACGCTGCTCATTCTCAAGTAACGCTACTCATTCTCAAGCAATGCTACTCATTGTTAATCAACGCTAATCATTCTCAAGCAACTCTACTCATTCTCAAGCAACACTACTCATTCTCAAGCAACGCTACTAATTCTCAAGAAACGCTACTCATTCTCAAGCAACGCTACTCATTCTCAAGCAACGTTACTCATTCTCTAGCAACGCTACTCATTGTTAAGCAACGCTGCTCATTGTTAAGCAACGCCACTCATTCTCAAGCAACGCTACTCATTCTCAAGAAATGCTACTCATTCTCATGCAACGCTACTCATTCTCAAGCAACGCTACTCATTCTCAAGCTACGCTACTCATTATTGAGCAACGCTTCTTATTCTTAAGCAACGCTACTCATTCTCAAGCAACGCTACTTTTTCTCAAGCAACGCTACTCATTCTCAAGCAACGCTACTCATTGTTAAGCAACGCTGCTCATTGTTAAGCAACGCTACTCAATCTCAAGCAACGTTATTCATTCTCAAGTAACGCTACTCATTCTCAAGCAACGCTACTCATTCTCAAGGAACGCTAATCATTCTCAAGCAACGCTACTCATTGTCAAGCAACACTACTCATTCTCAAGCAACGGTACTCATTCTCATGAAACGCTTCTCATTCTCAAACAATGCTACTCATTGTTAAGCAACGCTACTCATTGTTAAGCAACGCTACTCATTCTCAAGAAACGCTACTCATTTTCAAGCAACGGTACTCATTGTTAAGTAACGCTACTTATTCTGAAGCAACGCTACTCATTCTCAAGCAACGCTACTCATTCTCAAGCAAAGCTACTCATTGTTAAGCAACGCTGCTCATTGTTAAGCAACGCTACTCATTCTCAAGCAACGCTACTCATTCTCAAGTAACGCAACTCATTCTCAAGCAACGCTACTCATTGGCAAGCAACGCAATTCATTCTCAAGCAACGCTACTCATTTTCAAGCAGCGCTACTCATTGTTAAGCAACGCTTCTCTTTGTTAAGCAACGATACTCATTGCTAAGCAACGCTACTCATTCTCAAGCAACGCTACTCATTCTCAAGAAACGCTACTCATTCTCAAGCAACGCTACTCATTCTCAAGCAACTCTACTCATTCTCATGCAACGCTACTCATTCTCAAGAAACGCTACTCATTCTCAAGCAACGCTACTCATTCTCAAGCAACGCTACTCATTCTCAAGCAACTCTACTCATTCTGAAGCAACTCAACTCATTCTCAAGAAACGCTACTCATTCTCAAGCAACGCTACTCATTGTTAAGCAAAGCTACTCTTTGTTAAGTAACGATACTCATTGTTAAGCAACGCTACTCATTCTCAAGCAACGCTACTCATTGTTAAGCAACGCTGCTCATTGTTAAGCAACGCTACTCATTCTCAAGCAACGCTTCTCATTCTCAAGCAACGCTACTCATTGTCAAACAAAGCTACTCATTGTCAAGCAACGCTATTCATTGTATAACAACGCTACTCATTCTCTAACAACGTTACTCATTGTCAACCAACGTTACTCATTCTCAAGCAACGTTACTCATTCTCAAGCAATGCCAATCATAGTCAAGTAACGCTACTCATAGTCAAGCAACGCTACTCATAGTCAAGCAACGCTACTTATAGTCAAGCAACGCTACTCATTGTTAGGCAACGCTACTCATTGTCAAGCAACGCTACTCATTCTCAAGCAATGCTACTCATTGTTAATCAACGCTAATCATTCTCAAGCAACTCTACTCATTCTCAAGCAACACTACTCATTCTCAAGCAACGCTACTAATTCTCAAGAACCGCTACTCATTCTCAAGCAACGCTACTCATTCTCAAGCAACGTTACTCATTCTCAAGCAACGCTACTCATTGTTAAGCAACGCTGCTCATTGTTAAGCAACGCCACTCATTCTCAAGCAACGCTACTCATTCTCAAGAAATGCTACTCATTCTCAAGCAACGCTACTCATTCTCAAGCAACGCTACTCATTCTCAAGCAACGCTACTCATTATTGAGCAACGCTTCTTATTCTTAAGCAACGCTACTCATTCTCAAGCAACGCTACTTTTTCTCAAGCAACGCTACTCATTCTCAAGCAACGCTACTCATTGTTAAGCAACGCTGCTCATTGTTAAGCAACGCTACTCAATCTCAAGCAACGTTATTCATTCTCAAGTAACGCTACTCATTCTCAAGCAACGCTACTCATTCTCAAGGAGCGCTACTCATTCTCAAGCAACGCTACTCATTCTCAAGCAACGCTACTCCTTTTCAAGCACCGCTTCTTATTCTTAAGCAACGCAACTCATTCTCAAGCAACGGTACTCATTCTCAAGCAACGCTACTCATTTTCAAGCAACGGTACTCATTTTCAAGCAACGCTACTCATTCTCAAGCATCGCTACTAATTCTCAAGAAACGCTACTCATTCTCAAGCAACGCTACTCATTCTCAAGCAACGCTTCTTATTCTTAAGCAACGCTACTCATTCTCAAGCAACGGTACTCATTCTCAAGCAACGCTACTCATTTTCAAGCAACGGTACTCATTTTCAAGCAACGCTACTCATTCTCAAGCATCGCTACTAATTCTCAAGAAACGCTACTCATTCTCAAGCAACGCTACTCATTCTCAAGCAACGCTACTCATTCTCAAGCAACGCTTCTTATTCTTAAGCAACGCTACTGATTCTCAAGCAACGCTACTCATTCTCAAGCAACGCTACTCATTCCCAAGCAACGCTACTCATTGTTAAGCAACGCTGCTCATTGTTAAGCAACGCTACTCATTCTCAAGCAACGCTACTCATTCTCAAGTAACGCAACTCATTCTCAAGCAACGCTACTCATTGGCAAGCAACGCAATTCATTCTCAAGCAACGCTACTCATTTTCAAGCAGCGCTACTCATTGTTAAGCAACGCTTCTCTTTGTTAAGCAACGATACTCATTGCTAAGCAACGCTACTCATTCTCAAGCAACGCTACTCATTCTCAAGCAACTCTACTCATTCTCATGCAACGCTACTCATTCTCAAGAAACGCTACTCATTCTCAAGCAACGCTACTCATTGTTAAGCAACGCTGCTCATTGTCAAGGAACGCTACTTATTCTCAAGCAACTCTATTCATTCTCAAGCAACGCTACTCATTCTCAAGCAAAGCTACTCATTCTCAAGCAACTCTACTCATTCTGAAGCAACTCAACTCATTCTCAAGAAACGCTACTCATTCTCAAGCAACGCTACTCATTGTTAAGCAAAGCTACTCTTTGTTAAGTAACGATACTCATTGTTAAGCAACGCTACTCATTCTCAAGCAACGCTACTCATTGTTAAGCAACGCTGCTCATTGTTAAGCAACGCTACTCATTCTCAAGCAACGCTTCTCATTCTCAAGCAACGCTACTCATTGTCAAACAACGCTACTCATTGTCAAGCAACGCTATTCATTGTATAACAACGCTACTCATTCTCTAACAACGTTACTCATTGTCAACCAACGTTACTCATTCTCAAGCAACGTTACTCATTCTCAAGCAATGCCAATCATAGTCAAGTAACGCTACTCATAGTCAAGCAACGCTACTCATAGTCAAGCAACGCTACTTATAGTCAAGCAACGCTACTCATTGTTAGGCAACGCTACTCATTGTCAAGCAACGCTACTCATTCTCAAGCAATGCTACTCATTGTTAATCAACGCTAATCATTCTCAAGCAACTCTACTCATTCTCAAGCAACACTACTCATTCTCAAGCAACGCTACTAATTTTCAAGAACCGCTACTCATTCTCAAGCAACGTTACTCATTCTCAAGCAACGCTACTCATTGTTAAGCAACGCTGCTCATTGTTAAGCAACGCCACTCATTCTCAAGCAACGCTACTCATTCTCAAGAAATGCTACTCATTCTCAAGCAACGCTACTCATTCTCAAGCAACGCTACTCATTCTCAAGCAACGCTACTCATTATTGAGCGACGCTTCTTATTCTTAAGCAACGCTACTCATTCTCAAGCAACGCTACTTTTTCTCAAGCAACGCTACTCATTCTCAAGCAACGCTACTCATTGTTAAGCAACGCTGCTCATTGTTAAGCAACGCTACTCAATCTCAAGCAACGCTACTTTTTCTCAAGCAACGCTACTCATTCTCAAGCAACGCTACTCCTTTTCAAGCACGGCTTCTTATTCTTAAGCAACGCAACTCATTCTCAAGCAACGGTACTCATTCTCAAGCAACGCTACTCATTTTCAAGCACCGGAACTCATTTCCAAGCAACGCTACTCATTCTCAAGCATCGCTACTAATTCTCAAGAAACGCTACTCATTCTCAAGCAACGCTACTCATTCTCAAGCAACGCTTCTTATTCCTAAGCAACGCTACTCATTCTCAAGCAACGGTACTCATTCTCAAGCAACGCTACTCATTTTCAAGCAACGGTACTCATTTTCAAGCAACGCTACTCATTCTCAAGCATCGCTACTAATTCTCAAGAAACGCTACTCATTCTCCAGCAACGCTACTCATTCTCAAGCAACGCTACTCATTCTCAAGCAACGCTTCTTATTCTTAAGCAACGCTACTGATTCTCAAGCAACGCTACTCATTCTCAAGCAACGCTACTCATTCCCAAGCAACGCTACTCATTGTTAAGCAACGCTGCTCATTGTTAAACAACGCTACTCATTCTCAAGCAACGCTACTCATTCTCAAGTAACGCAACTCATTCTCAAGCAACGCTACTCATTGGCAAGGAACGCAATTCATTCTCAAGCAACGCTACTCATTTTCAAGCAGCGCTACTCATTGTTAAGCAACGCTTCTCTTTGTTAAGCAACGATACTCATTGCTAAGCAACGCTACTCATTCTCAAGCAACGCTACTCATTCTCAAGAAACGCTACTCATTCTCAAGCAACGCTACTCATTCTCAAGCAACTCTACTCATTCTCATGCAACGCTACTCATTCTAAAGAAACGCTACTCATTCTCAAGCAACGCTACTCATTGTTAAGCAACGCTGCTCATTGTTAAGGAACGCTACTTATTCTCAAGCAACTCTATTCATTCTCAAGCAACGCTACTCATTCTCAAACAACGCTACTCATTCTCAAGCAACTCTACTCATTCTGAAGCAACTCAACTCATTCTCAAGAAACGCTACTCATTCTCAAGCAACGCTACTCATTATTGAGCAACGCTTCTTATTCTTAAGCAACGCTACTCATTCTCAAGCAACGCTACTTTTTCTCAAGCAACGCTACTCATTCTCAAGCAACGCTACTCATTGTTAAGCAACGCTGCTCATTGTTAAGTAACGCTACTCAATCTCAAGCAACGTTATTCATTCTCAAGTAACGCTACTCATTCTCAAGCAACGCTACTCATTCTCAAGGAGCGCTACTCATTCTCAAGCAACGCTACTCATTCTCAAGCAACGCTACTCCTTTTCAAGCACCGCTTCTTATTCTTAAGCAACGCAACTCATTCTCAAGCAACGGTACTCATTCTCAAGCAACGCTACTCATTTTCAAGCAACGGTACTCATTTTCAAGCAACGCTACTCATTCTCAAGCATCGCTACTAATTCTCAAGAAACGCTACTCATTCTCAAGCAACGCTACTCATTCTCAAGCAACGCTTCTTATTCTTAAGCAACGCTACTCATTCTCAAGCAACGGTACTCATTCTCAAGCAACGCTACTCATTTTCAAGCAACGGTACTCATTTTCAAGCAACGCTACTCATTCTCAAGCATCGCTACTAATTCTCAAGAAACGCTACTCATTCTCAAGCAACGCTACTCATTCTCAAGCAACGCTACTCATTCTCAAGCAACGCTTCTTATTCTTAAGCAACGCTACTCATTCTCAAGCAACGCTACTCATTCTCAAGCAACGCTAATCATTCCCAAGCAACGCTACTCATTGTTAAGCAACGCTGCTCATTGTTAAGCAACGCTACTCATTCTCAAGCAACGCTACTCATTCTCAAGTAACGCAACTCATTCTCAAGCAACGCTACTCATTGGCAAGCAACGCAATTCATTCTCAAGCAACGCTACTCATTTTCAAGCAGCGCTACTCATTGTTAAGCAACGCTTCTCTTTGTTGGGCAACGATACTCATTGCTAAGCAATGCTACTGATTCTCAAGCAACGCTACTCATTCTCAAGAAACGCTACTCATTCTCAAGCAACGCTATTCATTCTCAAGCAACTCTACTCATTCTCATGCAACGCTACTCATTCTCAAAAAAAGCTACTCATTCTCAAGCAACGCTACTCATTGTTAAGCAACGCTGCTCATTGTTAAGGAACGCTACTTATTCTCAAGCAACTCTATTTCTTCTCAAGCAACGCTACTCATTCTCAAGCAAAGCTACTCATTCTCAAGCAACTCTACTCATTCTGAAGCAACTCAACTCATTCTCAAGAAACGCTACTCATTCTCAAGCAACGCTACTCATTGTTAAGCAAAGCTACTCTTTGTTAAGTAACGATACTCATTGTTAAGCAACGCTACTCATTCTCAAGCAACGCTACTCATTGTTAAGCAACGCTGCTCATTGTTAAGCAACGCTACTCATTCTCAAGCAACGCTACTCATTGTTAAGCAACGCTGCTCATTGTTAAGCAACGCTACTCATTCTCAAACAACGCTACTCATTCTCAAGTAACGCAACTCATTCTCAAGCAACGCTACTCATTGGCAAGCAACGCAATTCATTCTCAAGCAACGCTACTCATTTTCAAGCAGCGCTACTCATTGTTAAGCAACGCTTCTCTTTGTTAAGCAACGATACTCATTGCTAAGCAACGCTACTCATTCTCAAGCAACGCTACTCATTCTCAAGCAACTCTACTCATTCTCATGCAACGCTACTCATTCTCAAGAAACGCTACTCATTCTCAAGCAACGCTACTCATTGTTAAGCAACGCTGCTCATTGTTAAGGAACGCTACTTATTCTCAAGCAACTCTATTCATTCTCAAGCAACGCTACTCATTCTCAAGCAAAGCTACTCATTCTCAAGCAACTCTACTCATTCTGAAGCAACTCAACTCATTCTCAAGAAACGCTACTCATTCTCAAGCAACGCTACTCATTGTTAAGCAAAGCTACTCTTTGTTAAGTAACGATACTCATTGTTAAGCAACGCTACTCATTCTCAAGCAACGCTACTCATTGTTAAGCAACGCTGCTCATTGTTAAGCAACGCTACTCATTCTCAAGCAACGCTTCTCATTCTCAAGCAACGCTACTCATTGTCAAACAACGCTACTCATTGTCAAGCAACGCTATTCATTGTATAACAACGCTACTCATTCTCTAACAACGTTACTCATTGTCAACCAACGTTACTCATTCTCAAGCAACGTTACTCATTTTCAAGCAATGCCAATCATAGTCAAGTAACGCTACTCATAGTCAAGCAACGCTACTCATAGTCAAGCAACGCTACTTATAGTCAAGCAACGCTACTCATTGTTAGGCAACGCTACTCATTGTCAAGCAACGCTACTCATTCTCAAGCAATGCTACTCATTGTTAATCAGCGCTAATCATTCTCAAGCAACTCTACTCATTCTCAAGCAACACTACTCATTCTCAAGCAACGCTACTAATTTTCAAGAACCGCTACTCATTCTCAAGCAACGTTACTCATTCTCAAGCAACGCTACTCATTGTTAAGCAACGCTGCTCATTGTTAAGCAACGCCACTCATTCTCAAGCAACGCTACTCATTCTCAAGAAATGCTACTCATTCTCAAGCAACGCTACTCATTCTCAAGCAACGCTACTCATTCTCAAGCAACGCTACTCATTATTGAGCAACGCTTCTTATTCTTAAGCAACGCTACTCATTCTCAAGCAACGCTACTTTTTCTCAAGCAACGCTACTCATTCTCAAGCAACGCTACTCATTGTTAAGCAACGCTGCTCATTGTTAAGCAACGCTACTCAATCTCAAGGAGCGCTACTCATTCTCAAGCAACGCTACTCATTCTCAAGCAACGCTACTCCTTTTCAAGCACCGCTTCTTATTCTTAAGCAACGCTACTCATTCTCAAGCAACGCTACTTTTTCTCAAGCAACGCTACTCATTCTCAAGCAACGCTACTCATTGTTAAGCAACGCTGCTCATTGTTAAGCAACGCTACTCATTCTCAAGGAGCGCTACTCATTCTCAAGCAACGCTACTCATTCTCAAGCAACGCTACTCCTTTTCAAGCACCGCTTCTTATTCTTAAGCAACGCAACTCATTCTCAAGCAACGGTACTCATTCTCAAGCAACGCTACTCATTTTCAAGCACCGGAACTCATTTTCAAGCAACGCTACTCATTCTCAAGCATCGCTACTAATTCTCAAGAAACGCTACTCATTCTCAAGCAACGCTCCTTATTCTCAAGCAACGCTTCTTATTCTTAAGCAACGCTACTCATTCTCAAGCAACGGTACTCATTCTCAAGCAACGCTACTCATTTTCAAGCAACGGTACTCATTTTCAAGCAACGCTACTCATTCTCAAGCATCGCTACTAATTCTCAAGAAACGCTACTCATTCTCCAGCAATGCTACTCATTCTCAAGCAACGCTACTCATTCTCAAGCAACGCTTCTTATTCTTAAGCAACGCTACTGATTCTCAAGCAACGCTACTCATTCTCAAGCAACGCTACTCATTCCCAAGCAACGCTACTCATTGTTAAGCAACGCTGCTCATTGTTAAGCAACGCTACTCATTCTCAAGCAACGCTACTCATTCTCAAGTAACGCAACTCATTCTCAAGCAACGCTACTCATTGGCAAGCAACGCAATTCATTCTCAAGCAACGCTACTCATTTTCAAGCAGCGCTACTCATTGTTAAGCAACGCTTCTCTTTGTTAAGCAACGATACTCATTGCTAAGCAACGCTACTCATTCTCAAGCAACGCTACTCATTCTCAAGAAACGCTACTCATTCTCAAGCAACGCTACTCATTCTCAAGCAACTCTACTCATTCTCATGCAACGCTACTCATTCTAAAGAAACGCTACTCATTCTCAAGCAACGCTACTCATTGTTAAGCAACGCTGCTCATTGTTAAGGAACGCTACTTATTCTCAAGCAACTCTATTCATTCTCAAGCAACGCTACTCATTCTCAAACAACGCTACTCATTCTCAAGCAACTCTACTCATTCTGAAGCAACTCAACTCATTCTCAAGAAACGCTACTCATTCTCAAGCAGCGCTACTCATTATTGAGCAACGCTTCTTATTCTTAAGCAACGCTACTCATTCTCAAGCAACGCTACTTTTTCTCAAGCAACGCTACTCATTCTCAAGCAACGCTACTCATTGTTAAGCAACGCTGCTCATTGTTAAGCAACGCTACTCAATCTCAAGCAACGTTATTCATTCTCAAGTAACGCTACTCATTCTCAAGCAACGCTACTCATTCTCAAGGAGCGCTACTCATTCTCAAGCAACGCAACTCATTCTCAAGCAACGCTACTCCTTTTCAAGCACCGCTTCTTATTCTTAAGCAACGCAACTCATTCTCAAGCAACGGTACTCATTCTCAAGCAACGCTACTCATTTTCAAGCAACGGTACTCATTTTCAAGCAACGCTACTCATTCTCAAGCATCGCTACTAATTCTCAAGAAACGCTACTCATTCTCAAGCAACGCTACTCATTCTCAAGCAACGCTTCTTATTCTTAAGCAACGCTACTCATTCTCAAGCAACGGTACTCATTCTCAAGCAACGCTACTCATTTTCAAGCAACGGTACTCATTTTCAAGCAACGCTACTCATTCTCAAGCATCGCTACTAATTCTCAAGAAACGCTACTCATTCTCAAGCAACGCTACTCATTCTCAAGCAACGCTACTCATTCTCAAGCAACGCTTCTTATTCTTAAGCAACGCTACTCATTCTCAAGCAACGCTACTCATTCTCAAGCAACGCTACTCATTCCCAAGCAACGCTACTCATTGTTAAGCAACGCTGCTCATTGTTAAGGAACGCTACTTATTCTCAAGCAACTCTATTCATTCTCAAGCAACGCTACTCATTCTCAAACAACGCTACTCATTCTCAAGCAACTCTACTCATTCTGAAGCAACTCAACTCATTCTCAAGAAACGCTACTCATTCTCAAGCAGCGCTACTCATTATTGAGCAACGCTTCTTATTCTTAAGCAACGCTACTCATTCTCAAGCAACGCTACTTTTTCTCAAGCAACGCTACTCATTCTCAAGCAACGCTACTCATTGTTAAGCAACGCTGCTCATTGTTAAGCAACGCTACTCAATCTCAAGCAACGTTATTCATTCTCAAGTAACGCTACTCATTCTCAAGCAACGCTACTCATTCTCAAGGAGGGCTACTCATTCTCAAGCAACGCTACTCATTGTTAAGCAAAGCTACTCTTTGTTAAGTAACGATACTCATTGTCAAGCAACGCTACTCATTCTCAAGCAATGCTACTCATTGTTAATCAACGCTAATCATTCTCAAGCAACTCTACTCATTCTCAAGCAACACTACTCATTCTAAAGCAACGCTACTAATTTTCAAGAACCGCTACTCATTCTCAAGCAACGTTACTCATTCTCAAGCAACGCTACTCATTGTTAAGCAACGCTGCTCATTGTTAAGCAACGCCACTCATTCTCAAGCAACGCTACTCATTCTCAAGAAATGCTACTCATTCTCAAGCAACGCTACTCATTCTCAAGCAACGCTACTCATTCTCAAGCAACGCTACTCATTATTGAGCAACGCTTCTTATTCTTAAGCAACGCTACTCATTCTCAAGCAACGCTACTTTTTCTCAAGCAACGCTACTCATTCTCAAGCAACGCTACTCATTGTTAAGCAACGCTGCTCATTGTTAAGCAACGCTACTCAATCTCAAGGAGCGCTACTCATTCTCAAGCAACGCTACTCATTCTCAAGCAACGCTACTCCTTTTCAAGCACCGCTTCTTATTCTTAAGCAACGCTACTCATTCTCAAGCAACGCTACTTTTTCTCAAGCAACGCTACTCATTCTCAAGCAACGCTACTCATTGTTAAGCAACGCTGCTCATTGTTAAGCAACGCTACTCATTCTCAAGGAGCGCTACTCATTCTCAAGCAACGCTACTCATTCTCAAGCAACGCTACTCCTTTTCAAACACCGCTTCTTATTCTTAAGCAACGCAACTCATTCTCAAGCAACGGTACTCATTCTCAAGCAACGCTACTCATTTTCAAGCAACGGAACTCATTTTCAAGCAACGCTACTCATTCTCAAGCATCGCTACTAATTCTCAAGAAACGCTACTCATTCTTAAGCAACGCAACTCATTCTCAAGCAACGGTACTCATTCTCAAGCAACGCTACTCATTTTCAAGCAACGGAACTCATTTTCAAGCAACGCTACTCATTCTCAAGCATCGCTACTAATTCTCAAGAAACGCTACTCATTCTCAAGCAACGCTACTCATTCTCAAGCAACGCTTCTTATTCTTAAGCAACGCTACTCATTCTCAAGCAACGGTACTCATTCTCAAGCAACGCTACTCATTTTCAAGCAACGGTACTCATTTTCAAGCAACGCTACTCATTCTCAAGCATCGCTACTAATTCTCAAGAAACGCTACTCATTCTCCAGCAACGCTACTCATTCTCAAGCAACGCTACTCATTCTCAAGAAACGCTTCTTATTCTTAAGCAACGCTACTGATTCTCAAGCAACGCTACTCATTCTCAAGCAACGCTACTCATTCCCAAGCAACGCTACTCATTGTTAAGCAACGCTGCTCATTGTTAAGCAACGCTACTCATTCTCATTCAACGCTACTCATTCTCAAGTAACGCAACTCATTCTCAAGCAACGCTACTCATTGGCAAGCAACGCAATTCATTCTCAAGCAACGCTACTCATTTTCAAGCAGCGCTACTCATTGTTAAGCAACGCTTCTCTTTGTTAAGCAACGATACTCATTGCTAAGCAACGCTACTCATTCTCAAGCAACGCTACTCATTCTCAAGAAACGCTACTCATTCTCAAGCAACGCTACTCATTCTCAAGCAACTCTACTCATTCTCATGCAACGCTACTCATTCTAAAGAAACGCTACTCATTCTCAAGCAACGCTACTCATTGTTATGCAACGCTGCTCATTGTTAAGGAACGCTACTTATTCTCAAGCAACTCTATTCATTCTCAAGCAACGCTACTCATTCTCAAACAACGCTACTCATTCTCAAGCAACTCTACTCATTCTGAAGCAACTCAACTCATTCTCAAGAAACGCTACTCATTCTCAAGCAACGCTACTCATTATTGAGCAACGCTTCTTATTCTTAAGCAACGCTACTCATTCTCAAGCAACGCTACTTTTTCTCAAGCAACGCTACTCATTCTCAAGCAACGCTACTCATTGTTAAGCAACGCTGCTCATTGTTAAGCAACGCTACTCAATCTCAAGCAACGTTATTCATTCTCAAGTAACGCTACTCATTCTCAAGCAACGCTACTCATTCTCAAGGAGCGCTACTCATTCTCAAGCAACGCTACTCATTCTCAAGCAACGCTACTCCTTTTCAAGCACCGCTTCTTATTCTTAAGCAACGCAACTCATTCTCAAGCAACGGTACTCATTCTCAAGCAACGCTACTCATTTTCAAGCAACGGTACTCATTTTCAAGCAACGCTACTCATTCTCAAGCATCGCTACTAATTCTCAAGAAACGCTACTCATTCTCAAGCAACGCTACTCATTCTCAAGCAACGCTTCTTATTCTTAAGCAACGCTACTCATTCTCAAGCAACGGTACTCATTCTCAAGCAACGCTACTCATTTTCAAGCAACGGTACTCATTTTCAAGCAACGCTACTCATTCTCAAGCATCGCTACTAATTCTCAAGAAACGCTACTCATTCTCAAGCAACGCTACTCATTCTCAAGCAACGCTACTCATTCTCAAGCAACGCTTCTTATTCTTAAGCAACGCTACTCATTCTCAAGCAACGCTACTCATTCTCAAGCAACGCTACCCATTCCCAAGCAACGCTACTCATTGTTAAGCAACGCTGCTCATTGTTAAGCAACGCTACTCATTCTCAAGCAACGCTACTCATTCTCAAGTAACGCAACTCATTCTCAAGCAACGCTACTCATTGGCAAGCAACGCAATTCATTCTCAAGCAACGCTACTCATTTTCAAGCAGCGCTACTCATTGTTAAGCAACGCTTCTCTTTGTTGGGCAACGATACTCATTGCTAAGCAATGCTACTCATTCTCAAGCAACGCTACTCATTCTCAAGAAACGCTACTCATTCTCAAGCAACGCTATTCATTCTCAAGCAACTCTACTCATTCTCATGCAACGCTACTCATTCTCAAGAAACGCTACTCATTCTCAAGCAACGCTACTCATTGTTAAGCAACGCTGTTCATTGTTAAGGAACGCTACTTATTCTCAAGCAACTCTATTTCTTCTCAAGCAACGCTACTCATTCTCAAGCAAAGCTACTCATTCTCAAGCAACTCTACTCATTCTCAAGCAACTCAACTCATTCTCAAGAAACGCTACTCATTCTCAAGCAACGCTACTCATTATTGAGCAACGCTTCTTATTCTTAAGCAACGCTACTCATTCTCAAGCAACGCTACTTTTTCTCAAGCAACGCTACTCATTCTCAAGCAACGCTACTCATTGTTAAGCAACGCTGCTCATTGTTAAGCAACGCTACTCAATCTCAAGCAACGTTATTCATTCTCAAGTAACGCTACTCATTCTCAAGCAACGCTACTCATTCTCAAGGAGCGCTACTCATTCTCAAGCAACGCTACTCATTCTCAAGCAACGCTACTCCTTTTCAAGCACCGCTTCTTATTCTTAAGCAACGCAACTCATTCTCAAGCAACGGTACTCATTCTCAAGCAACGCTACTCATTTTCAAGCAACGGTACTCATTTTCAAGCAACGCTACTCATTCTCAAGCATCGCTACTAATTCTCAAGAAACGCTACTCATTCTCAAGCAACGCTACTCATTCTCAAGCAACGCTTCTTATTCTTAAGCAACGCTACTCATTCTCAAGCAACGGTACTCATTCTCAAGCAACGCTACTCATTTTCAAGCAACGGTACTCATTTTCAAGCAACGCTACTCATTCTCAAGCATCGCTACTAATTCTCAAGAAACGCTACTCATTCTCAAGCAACGCTACTCATTCTCAAGCAACGCTACTCATTCTCAAGCAACGCTTCTTATTCTTAAGCAACGCTACTCATTCTCAAGCAACGCTTCTCATTCTCAAGCAACGCTACCCATTCCCAAGCAACGCTACTCATTGTTAAGCAACGCTGCTCATTGTTAAGCAACGCTACTCATTCTCAAGCAACGCTACTCATTCTCAAGTAACGCAACTCATTCTCAAGCAACGCTACTCATTGGCAAGCAACGCAATTCATTCTCAAGCAACGCTACTCATTTTCAAGCAGCGCTACTCATTGTTAAGCAACGCTTCTCTTTGTTGGGCAACGATACTCATTGCTAAGCAATGCTACTCATTCTCAAGCAACGCTACTCATTCTCAAGAAACGCTACTCATTCTCAAGCAACGCTATTCATTCTCAAGCAACTCTACTCATTCTCATGCAACGCTACTCATTCTCAAGAAACGCTACTCATTCTCAAGCAACGCTACTCATTGTTAAGCAACGCTGTTCATTGTTAAGGAACGCTACTTATTCTCAAGCAACTCTATTTCTTCTCAAGCAACGCTACTCATTCTCAAGCAAAGCTACTCATTCTCAAGCAACTCTACTCATTCTCAAGCAACTCAACTCATTCTCAAGAAACGCTACTCATTCTCAAGCAACGCTACTCATTATTGAGCAACGCTTCTTATTCTTAAGCAACGCTACTCATTCTCAAGCAACGCTACTTTTTCTCAAGCAACGCTACTCATTCTCAAGCAACGCTACTCATTGTTAAGCAACGCTGCTCATTGTTAAGCAACGCTACTCAATCTCAAGCAACGTTATTCATTCTCAAGTAACGCTACTCATTCTCAAGCAACGCTACTCATTCTCAAGGAGCGCTACTCATTCTCAAGCAACGCTACTCATTCTCAAGCAACGCTACTCCTTTTCAAGCACCGCTTCTTATTCTTAAGCAACGCAACTCATTCTCAAGCAACGGTACTCATTCTCAAGCAACGCTACTCATTTTCAAGCAACGGTACTCATTTTCAAGCAACGCTACTCATTCTCAAGCATCGCTACTAATTCTCAAGAAACGCTACTCATTCTCAAGCAACGCTACTCATTCTCAAGCAACGCTTCTTATTCTTAAGCAACGCTACTCATTCTCAAGCAACGGTACTCATTCTCAAGCAACGCTACTCATTTTCAAGCAACGGTACTCATTTTCAAGCAACGCTACTCATTCTCAAGCATCGCTACTAATTCTCAAGAAACGCTACTCATTCTCAAGCAACGCTACTCATTCTCAAGCAACGCTACTCATTCTCAAGCAACGCTTCTTATTCTTAAGCAACGCTACTCATTCTCAAGCAACGCTACTCATTCTCAAGCAACGCTACTCATTCCCAAGCAACGCAACTCATTGTTAAGCAACGCTGCTCATTGTTAAGCAACGCTACTCATTCTCAAGCAACGCTACTCATTCTCAAGTAACGCAACTCATTCTCAAGCAACGCTACTCATTGGCAAGCAACGCAATTCATTCTCAAGCAACGCTACTCATTTTCAAGCAGCGCTACTCATTGTTAAGCAACGCTTCTCTTTGTTGGGCAACGATACTCATTGCTAAGCAATGCTACTCATTCTCAAGCAACGCTACTCATTCTCAAGAAACGCTACTCATTCTCAAGCAACGCTATTCATTCTCAAGCAACTCTACTCATTCTCATGCAACGCTACTCATTCTGAAGAAACGCTACTCATTCTCAAGCAACGCTACTCATTGTTAAGCAACGCTGCTCATTGTTAAGGAACGCTACTTATTCTCAAGCAACTCTATTTCTTCTCAAGCAACGCTACTCATTCTCAAGCAAAGCTACTCATTCTCAAGCAACTCTACTCATTCTGAAGCAACTCAACTCATTCTCAAGAAACGCTACTCATTCTCAAGCAACGCTACTCATTGTTAAGCAAAGCTACTCTTTGTTAAGTAACGATACTCATTGTTAAGCAACGCTACTCATTCTCAAGCAACGCTACTCATTGTTAAGCAACGCTGCTCATTGTTAAGCAACGCTACTCATTCTCAAGCAACGCTACTCATTGTTAAGCAACGCTGCTCATTGTTAAGCAACGCTACTCATTCTCAAGCAACGCTACTCATTCTCAAGTAACGCAACTCATTCTCAAGCAACGCTACTCATTGGCAAGCAACGCAATTCATTCTCAAGCAACGCTACTCATTTTCAAGCAGCGCTACTCATTGTTAAGCAACGCTTCTCTTTGTTAAGCAACGATACTCATTGCTAAGCAACGCTACTCATTCTCAAGCAACGCTACTCATTCTCAAGCAACTCTACTCATTCTCATGCAACGCTACTCATTCTCAAGAAACGCTACTCATTCTCAAGCAACGCTACTCATTGTTAAGCAACGCTGCTCATTGTTAAGGAACGCTACTTATTCTCAAGCAACTCTATTCATTCTCAAGCAACGCTACTCATTCTCAAGCAAAGCTACTCATTCTCAAGCAACTCTACTCATTCTGAAGCAACTCAACTCATTCTCAAGAAACGCTACTCATTCTCAAGCAACGCTACTCATTGTTAAGCAAAGCTACTCTTTGTTAAGTAACGATACTCATTGTTAAGCAACGCTACTCATTCTCAAGCAACGCTACTCATTGTTAAGCAACGCTGCTCATTGTTAAGCAACGCTACTCATTCTCAAGCAACGCTTCTCATTCTCGAGCAACGCTACTCATTGTCAAACAACGCTACTCATTGTCAAGCAACGCTATTCATTGTATAACAACGCTACTCATTCTCTAACAACGTTACTCATTGTCAACCAACGTTACTCATTCTCAAGCAACGTTACTCATTTTCAAGCAATGCCAATCATAGTCAAGTAACGCTACTCATAGTCAAGCAACGCTACTCATAGTCAAGCAACGCTACTTATAGTCAAGCAACGCTACTCATTGTTAGGCAACGCTACTCATTGTCAAGCAACGCTACTCATTCTCAAGCAATGCTACTCATTGTTAATCAACGCTAATCATTCTCAAGCAACTCTACTCATTCTCAAGCAACACTACTCATTCTCAAGCAACGCTACTAATTTTCAAGAACCGCTACTCATTCTCAAGCAACGTTACTCATTCTCAAGCAACGCTACTCATTGTTAAGCAACGCTGCTCATTGTTAAGCAACGCCACTCATTCTCAAGCAACGCTACTCATTCTCAAGAAATGCTACTCATTCTCAAGCAACGCTACTCATTCTCAAGCAACGCTACTCATTCTCAAGCAACGCTACTCATTATTGAGCAACGCTTCTTATTCTTAAGCAACGCTACTCATTCTCAAGCAACGCTACTTTTTCTCAAGCAACGCTACTCATTCTCAAGCAACGCTACTCATTGTTAAGCAACGCTGCTCATTGTTAAGCAACGCTACTCAATCTCAAGGAGCGCTACTCATTCTCAAGCAACGCTACTCATTCTCAAGCAACGCTACTCCTTTTCAAGCACCGCTTCTTATTCTTAAGCAACGCTACTCATTCTCAAGCAACGCTACTTTTTCTCAAGCAACGCTACTCATTCTCAAGCAACGCTACTCATTGTTAAGCAACGCTGCTCATTGTTAAGCAACGCTACTCATTCTCAAGGAGCGCTACTCATTCTCAAGCAACGCTACTCATTCTCAAGCAACGCTACTCCTTTTCAAGCACCGCTTCTTATTCTTAAGCAACGCAACTCATTCTCA
This sequence comes from Procambarus clarkii, assembly GCF_040958095.1. Taxonomy (NCBI): domain Eukaryota; kingdom Metazoa; phylum Arthropoda; class Malacostraca; order Decapoda; family Cambaridae; genus Procambarus; species Procambarus clarkii. The sequence goes on along the minus strand of NC_091178.1, from coordinate 39,658,423 downwards.
AGCAACGGTACTCATTCTCAAGCAACGCTACTCATTTTCAAGCACCGGAACTCATTTTCAAGCAACGCTACTCATTCTCAAGCATCGCTACTAATTCTCAAGAAACGCTACTCATTCTCAAGCAACGCTACTCATTCTCAAGCAACGCTTCTTATTCTTAAGCAACGCTACTCATTCTCAAGCAACGGTACTCATTCTCAAGCAACGCTACTCATTTTCAAGCAACGGTACTCATTTTCAAGCAACGCTACTCATTCTCAAGCATCGCTACTAATTCTCAAGAAACGCTACTCATTCTCCAGCAATGCTACTCATTCTCAAGCAACGCTACTCATTCTCAAGCAACGCTTCTTATTCTTAAGCAACGCTACTGATTCTCAAGCAACGCTACTCATTCTCAAGCAACGCTACTCATTCTCAAGCAACGCTACTCATTTTCAAGCAACGGTACTCATTTTCAAGCAACGCTACTCATTCTCAAGCATCGCTACTAATTCTCAAGAAACGCTACTCATTCTCCAGCAACGCTACTCATTCTCAAGCAACGCTACTCATTCTCAAGCAACGCTTCTTATTCTTAAGCAACGCTACTGATTCTCAAGCAACGCTACTCATTCTCAAGCAACGCTACTCATTCCCAAGCAACGCTACTCATTGTTAAGCAACGCTGCTCATTGTTAAGCAACGCTACTCATTCTCATTCAACGCTACTCATTCTCAAGTAACGCAACTCATTCTCAAGCAACGCTACTCATTGGCAAGCAACGCAATTCATTCTCAAGCAACGCTACTCATTTTCAAGCAGCGCTACTCATTGTTAAGCAACGCTTCTCTTTGTTAAGCAACGATACTCATTGCTAAGCAACGCTACTCATTCTCAAGCAACGCTACTCATTCTCAAGAAACGCTACTCATTCTCAAGCAACGCTACTCATTCTCAAGCAACTCTACTCATTCTCATGCAACGCTACTCATTCTAAAGAAACGCTACTCATTCTCAAGCAACGCTACTCATTGTTATGCAACGCTGCTCATTGTTAAGGAACGCTACTTATTCTCAAGCAACTCTATTCATTCTCAAGCAACGCTACTCATTCTCAAACAACGCTACTCATTCTCAAGCAACTCTACTCATTCTGAAGCAACTCAACTCAATCTCAAGAAACGCTACTCATTCTCAAGCAACGCTACTCATTATTGAGCAACGCTTCTTATTCTTAAGCAACGCTACTCATTCTCAAGCAACGCTACTTTTTCTCAAGCAACGCTACTCATTCTCAAGCAACGCTACTCATTGTTAAGCAACGCTGCTCATTGTTAAGCAACGCTACTCAATCTCAAGCAACGTTATTCATTCTCAAGTAACGCTACTCATTCTCAAGCAACGCTACTCATTCTCAAGGAGCGCTACTCATTCTCAAGCAACGCTACTCATTCTCAAGCAACGCTACTCCTTTTCAAGCACCGCTTCTTATTCTTAAGCAACGCAACTCATTCTCAAGCAACGGTACTCATTCTCAAGCAACGCTACTCATTTTCAAGCAACGGTACTCATTTTCAAGCAACGCTACTCATTCTCAAGCATCGCTACTAATTCTCAAGAAACGCTACTCATTCTCAAGCAACGCTACTCATTCTCAAGCAACGCTTCTTATTCTTAAGCAACGCTACTCATTCTCAAGCAACGGTACTCATTCTCAAGCAACGCTACTCATTTTCAAGCAACGGTACTCATTTTCAAGCAACGCTACTCATTCTCAAGCATCGCTACTAATTCTCAAGAAACGCTACTCATTCTCAAGCAACGCTACTCATTCTCAAGCAACGCTACTCATTCTCAAGCAACGCTTCTTATTCTTAAGCAACGCTACTCATTCTCAAGCAACGCTACTCATTCTCAAGCAACGCTACTCATTCCCAAGCAACGCTACTCATTGTTAAGCAACGCTGCTCATTGTTAAGCAACGCTACTCATTCTCAAGCAACGCTACTCATTCTCAAGTAACGCAACTCATTCTCAAGCAACGCTACTCATTGGCAAGCAACGCAATTCATTCTCAAGCAACGCTACTCATTTTCAAGCAGCGCTACTCATTGTTAAGCAACGCTTCTCTTTGTTGGGCAACGATACTCATTGCTAAGCAATGCTACTCATTCTCAAGCAACGCTACTCATTCTCAAGAAACGCTACTCATTCTCAAGCAACGCTATTCATTCTCAAGCAACTCTACTCATTCTCATGCAACGCTACTCATTCTCAAGAAACGCTACTCATTCTCAAGCAACGCTACTCATTGTTAAGCAACGCTGCTCATTGTTAAGGAACGCTACTTATTCTCAAGCAACTCTATTTCTTCTCAAGCAACGCTACTCATTCTCAAGCAAAGCTACTCATTCTCAAGCAACGCTAGTCATTGTTAAGCAAAGCTACTCTTTGTTAAGTAACGATACTCATTGTTAAGCAACGCTACTCATTCTCAAGCAACGCTACTCATTGTTAAGCAACGCTGCTCATTGTTAAGCAACGCTACTCATTCTCAAGCAACGCTACTCATTGTTAAGCAACGCTGCTCATTGTTAAGCAACGCTACTCATTCTCAAGCAACGCTACTCATTCTCAAGTAACGCAACTCATTCTCAAGCAACGCTACTCATTGGCAAGCAACGCAATTCATTCTCAAGCAACGCTACTCATTTTCAAGCAGCGCTACTCATTGTTAAGCAACGCTTCTCTTTGTTAAGCAACGATACTCATTGCTAAGCAACGCTACTCATTCTCAAGCAACGCTACTCATTCTCAAGCAACTCTACTCATTCTCATGCAACGCTACTCATTCTCAAGAAACGCTACTCATTCTCAAGCAACGCTACTCATTGTTAAGCAACGCTGCTCATTGTTAAGGAACGCTACTTATTCTCAAGCAACTCTATTCATTCTCAAGCAACGCTACTCATTCTCAATCAAAGCTACTCATTCTCAAGCAACTCTACTCATTCTGAAGCAACTCAACTCATTCTCAAGAAACGCTACTCATTCTCAAGCAACGCTACTCATTGTTAAGCAAAGCTACTCTTTGTTAAGTAACGATACTCATTGTTAAGCAACGCTACTCATTCTCAAGCAACGCTACTCATTGTTAAGCAACGCTGCTCATTGTTAAGCAACGCTACTCATTCTCAAGCAACGCTTCTCATTCTCAAGCAACGCTACTCATTGTCAAACAACGCTACTCATTGTCAAGCAACGCTATTCATTGTATAACAACGCTACTCATTCTCTAACAACGTTACTCATTGTCAACCAACGTTACTCATTCTCAAGCAACGTTACTCATTTTCAAGCAATGCCAATCATAGTCAAGTAACGCTACTCATAGTCAAGCAACGCTACTCATAGTCAAGCAACGCTACTTATAGTCAAGCAACGCTACTCATTGTTAGGCAACGCTACTCATTGTCAAGCAACGCTACTCATTCTCAAGCAATGCTACTCATTGTTAATCAACGCTAATCATTCTCAAGCAACTCTACTCATTCTCAAGCAACACTACTCATTCTCAAGCAACGCTACTAATTTTCAAGAACCGCTACTCATTCTCAAGCAACGTTACTCATTCTCAAGCAACGCTACTCATTGTTAAGCAACGCTGCTCATTGTTAAGCAACGCCACTCATTCTCAAGCAACGCTACTCATTCTCAAGAAATGCTACTCATTCTCAAGCAACGCTACTCATTCTCAAGCAACGCTACTCATTCTCAAGCAACGCTACTCATTATTGAGCAACGCTTCTTATTCTTAAGCAACGCTACTCATTCTCAAGCAACGCTACTTTTTCTCAAGCAACGCTACTCATTCTCAAGCAACGCTACTCATTGTTAAGCAACGCTGCTCATTGTTAAGCAACGCTACTCAATCTCAAGGAGCGCTACTCATTCTCAAGCAACGCTACTCATTCTCAAGCAACGCTACTCCTTTTCAAGCACCGCTTCTTATTCTTAAGCAACGCTACTCATTCTCAAGCAACGCTACTTTTTCTCAAGCAACGCTACTCATTCTCAAGCAACGCTACTCATTGTTAAGCAACGCTGCTCATTGTTAAGCAACGCTACTCATTCTCAAGGAGCGCTACTCATTCTCAAGCAACGCTACTCATTCTCAAGCAACGCTACTCCTTTTCAAGCACCGCTTCTTATTCTTAAGCAACGCAACTCATTCTCAAGCAACGGTACTCATTCTCAAGCAACGCTACTCATTTTCAAGCACCGGAACTCATTTTCAAGCAACGCTACTCATTCTCAAGCATCGCTACTAATTCTCAAGAAACGCTACTCATTCTCAAGCAACGCTACTCATTCTCAAGCAACGCTTCTTATTCTTAAGCAACGCTACTCATTCTCAAGCAACGGTACTCATTCTCAAGCAACGCTACTCATTTTCAAGCAACGGTACTCATTTTCAAGCAACGCTACTCATTCTCAAGCATCGCTACTAATTCTCAAGAAACGCTACTCATTCTCCAGCAATGCTACTCATTCTCAAGCAACGCTACTCATTCTCAAGCAACGCTTCTTATTCTTAAGCAACGCTACTGATTCTCAAGCAACGCTACTGATTCTCAAGCAACGCTACTCATTCCCAAGCAACGCTACTCATTGTTAAGCAACGCTGCTCATTGTTAAGCAACGCTACTCATTCTCAAGCAACGCTACTCATTCTCAAGCAACGCTACTCCTTTTCAAGCACCGCTTCTTATTCTTAAGCAACGCAACTCATTCTCAAGCAACGGTACTCATTCTCAAGCAACGCTACTCATTTTCAAGCACCGGAACTCATTTTCAAGCAACGCTACTCATTCTCAAGCATCGCTACTAATTCTCAAGAAACGCTACTCATTCTCAAGCAACGCTACTCATTCTCAAGCAACGCTTCTTATTCTTAAGCAACGCTACTCATTCTCAAGCAACGGTACTCATTCTCAAGCAACGCTACTCATTTTCAAGCAACGGTACTCATTTTCAAGCAACGCTACTCATTCTCAAGCATCGCTACTAATTCTCAAGAAACGCTACTCATTCTCCAGCAATGCTACTCATTCTCAAGCAACGCTACTCATTCTCAAGCAACGCTTCTTATTCTTAAGCAACGCTACTGATTCTCAAGCAACGCTACTCATTCTCAAGCAACGCTACTCATTCTCAAGCAACGCTACTCATTTTCAAGCAACGGTACTCATTTTCAAGCAACGCTACTCATTCTCAAGCATCGCTACTAATTCTCAAGAAACGCTACTCATTCTCCAGCAACGCTACTCATTCTCAAGCAACGCTACTCATTCTCAAGCAACGCTTCTTATTCTTAAGCAACGCTACTGATTCTCAAGCAACGCTACTCATTCTCAAGCAACGCTACTCATTCCCAAGCAACGCTACTCATTGTTAAGCAACGCTGCTCATTGTTAAGCAACGCTACTCATTCTCATTCAACGCTACTCATTCTCAAGTAACGCAACTCATTCTCAAGCAACGCTACTCATTGGCAAGCAACGCAATTCATTCTCAAGCAACGCTACTCATTTTCAAGCAGCGCTACTCATTGTTAAGCAACGCTTCTCTTTGTTAAGCAACGATACTCATTGCTAAGCAACGCTACTCATTCTCAAGCAACGCTACTCATTCTCAAGAAACGCTACTCATTCTCAAGCAACGCTACTCATTCTCAAGCAACTCTACTCATTCTCATGCAACGCTACTCATTCTAAAGAAACGCTACTCATTCTCAAGCAACGCTACTCATTGTTATGCAACGCTGCTCATTGTTAAGGAACGCTACTTATTCTCAAGCAACTCTATTCATTCTCAAGCAACGCTACTCATTCTCAAACAACGCTACTCATTCTCAAGCAACTCTACTCATTCTGAAGCAACTCAACTCAATCTCAAGAAACGCTACTCATTCTCAAGCAACGCTACTCATTATTGAGCAACGCTTCTTATTCTTAAGCAACGCTACTCATTCTCAAGCAACGCTACTTTTTCTCAAGCAACGCTACTCATTCTCAAGCAACGCTACTCATTGTTAAGCAACGCTGCTCATTGTTAAGCAACGCTACTCAATCTCAAGCAACGTTATTCATTCTCAAGTAACGCTACTCATTCTCAAGCAACGCTACTCATTCTCAAGGAGCGCTACTCATTCTCAAGCAACGCTACTCATTCTCAAGCAACGCTACTCCTTTTCAAGCACCGCTTCTTATTCTTAAGCAACGCAACTCATTCTCAAGCAACGGTACTCATTCTCAAGCAACGCTACTCATTTTCAAGCAACGGTACTCATTTTCAAGCAACGCTACTCATTCTCAAGCATCGCTACTAATTCTCAAGAAACGCTACTCATTCTCAAGCAACGCTACTCATTCTCAAGCAACGCTTCTTATTCTTAAGCAACGCTACTCATTCTCAAGCAACGGTACTCATTCTCAAGCAACGCTACTCATTTTCAAGCAACGGTACTCATTTTCAAGCAACGCTACTCATTCTCAAGCATCGCTACTAATTCTCAAGAAACGCTACTCATTCTCAAGCAACGCTACTCATTCTCAAGCAACGCTACTCATTCTCAAGCAACGCTTCTTATTCTTAAGCAACGCTACTCATTCTCAAGCAACGCTACTCATTCTCAAGCAACGCTACTCATTCCCAAGCAACGCTACTCATTGTTAAGCAACGCTGCTCATTGTTAAGCAACGCTACTCATTCTCAAGCAACGCTACTCATTCTCAAGTAACGCAACTCATTCTCAAGCAACGCTACTCATTGGCAAGCAACGCAATTCATTCTCAAGCAACGCTACTCATTTTCAAGCAGCGCTACTCATTGTTAAGCAACGCTTCTCTTTGTTGGGCAACGATACTCATTGCTAAGCAATGCTACTCATTCTCAAGCAACGCTACTCATTCTCAAGAAACGCTACTCATTCTCAAGCAACGCTATTCATTCTCAAGCAACTCTACTCATTCTCATGCAACGCTACTCATTCTCAAGAAACGCTACTCATTCTCAAGCAACGCTACTCATTGTTAAGCAACGCTGCTCATTGTTAAGGAACGCTACTTATTCTCAAGCAACTCTATTTCTTCTCAAGCAACGCTACTCATTCTCAAGCAAAGCTACTCATTCTCAAGCAACGCTAGTCATTGTTAAGCAAAGCTACTCTTTGTTAAGTAACGATACTCATTGTTAAGCAACGCTACTCATTCTCAAGCAACGCTACTCATTGTTAAGCAACGCTGCTCATTGTTAAGCAACGCTACTCATTCTCAAGCAACGCTACTCATTGTTAAGCAACGCTGCTCATTGTTAAGCAACGCTACTCATTCTCAAGCAACGCTACTCATTCTCAAGTAACGCAACTCATTCTCAAGCAACGCTACTCATTGGCAAGCAACGCAATTCATTCTCAAGCAACGCTACTCATTTTCAAGCAGCGCTACTCATTGTTAAGCAACGCTTCTCTTTGTTAAGCAACGATACTCATTGCTAAGCAACGCTACTCATTCTCAAGCAACGCTACTCATTCTCAAGCAACTCTACTCATTCTCATGCAACGCTACTCATTCTCAAGAAACGCTACTCATTCTCAAGCAACGCTACTCATTGTTAAGCAACGCTGCTCATTGTTAAGGAACGCTACTTATTCTCAAGCAACTCTATTCATTCTCAAGCAACGCTACTCATTCTCAATCAAAGCTACTCATTCTCAAGCAACTCTACTCATTCTGAAGCAACTCAACTCATTCTCAAGAAACGCTACTCATTCTCAAGCAACGCTACTCATTGTTAAGCAAAGCTACTCTTTGTTAAGTAACGATACTCATTGTTAAGCAACGCTACTCATTCTCAAGCAACGCTACTCATTGTTAAGCAACGCTGCTCATTGTTAAGCAACGCTACTCATTCTCAAGCAACGCTTCTCATTCTCAAGCAACGCTACTCATTGTCAAACAACGCTACTCATTGTCAAGCAACGCTATTCATTGTATAACAACGCTACTCATTCTCTAACAACGTTACTCATTGTCAACCAACGTTACTCATTCTCAAGCAACGTTACTCATTTTCAAGCAATGCCAATCATAGTCAAGTAACGCTACTCATAGTCAAGCAACGCTACTCATAGTCAAGCAACGCTACTTATAGTCAAGCAACGCTACTCATTGTTAGGCAACGCTACTCATTGTCAAGCAACGCTACTCATTCTCAAGCAATGCTACTCATTGTTAATCAACGCTAATCATTCTCAAGCAACTCTACTCATTCTCAAGCAACACTACTCATTCTCAAGCAACGCTACTAATTTTCAAGAACCGCTACTCATTCTCAAGCAACGTTACTCATTCTCAAGCAACGCTACTCATTGTTAAGCAACGCTGCTCATTGTTAAGCAACGCCACTCATTCTCAAGCAACGCTACTCATTCTCAAGAAATGCTACTCATTCTCAAGCAACGCTACTCATTCTCAAGCAACGCTACTCATTCTCAAGCAACGCTACTCATTATTGAGCAACGCTTCTTATTCTTAAGCAACGCTACTCATTCTCAAGCAACGCTACTTTTTCTCAAGCAACGCTACTCATTCTCAAGCAACGCTACTCATTGTTAAGCAACGCTGCTCATTGTTAAGCAACGCTACTCAATCTCAAGGAGCGCTACTCATTCTCAAGCAACGCTACTCATTCTCAAGCAACGCTACTCCTTTTCAAGCACCGCTTCTTATTCTTAAGCAACGCTACTCATTCTCAAGCAACGCTACTTTTTCTCAAGCAACGCTACTCATTCTCAAGCAACGCTACTCATTGTTAAGCAACGCTGCTCATTGTTAAGCAACGCTACTCATTCTCAAGGAGCGCTACTCATTCTCAAGCAACGCTACTCATTCTCAAGCAACGCTACTCCTTTTCAAGCACCGCTTCTTATTCTTAAGCAACGCAACTCATTCTCAAGCAACGGTACTCATTCTCAAGCAACGCTACTCATTTTCAAGCACCGGAACTCATTTTCAAGCAACGCTACTCATTCTCAAGCATCGCTACTAATTCTCAAGAAACGCTACTCATTCTCAAGCAACGCTACTCATTCTCAAGCAACGCTTCTTATTCTTAAGCAACGCTACTCATTCTCAAGCAACGGTACTCATTCTCAAGCAACGCTACTCATTTTCAAGCAACGGTACTCATTTTCAAGCAACGCTACTCATTCTCAAGCATCGCTACTAATTCTCAAGAAACGCTACTCATTCTCCAGCAATGCTACTCATTCTCAAGCAACGCTACTCATTCTCAAGCAACGCTTCTTATTCTTAAGCAACGCTACTGATTCTCAAGCAACGCTACTGATTCTCAAGCAACGCTACTCATTCCCAAGCAACGCTACTCATTGTTAAGCAACGCTGCTCATTGTTAAGCAACGCTACTCATTCTCAAGCAACGCTACTCATTCTCAAGTAACGCAACTCATTCTCAAGCAACGCTACTCATTGGCAAGCAACGCAATTCATTCTCAAGCAACGCTACTCATTTTCAAGCAGCGCTACTCATTGTTAAGCAACGCTTCTCTTTGTTAAGCAACGATACTCATTGCTAAGCAACGCTACTCATTCTCAAGCAACGCTACTCATTCTCAAGAAACGCTACTCATTCTCAAGCAACGCTACTCATTCTCAAGCAACTCTACTCATTCTCATGCAACGCTACTCATTCTAAAGAAACGCTACTCATTCTCAAGCAACGCTACTCATTGTTATGCAACGCTGCTCATTGTTAAGGAACGCTACTTATTCTCAAGCAACTCTATTCATTCTCAAGCAACGCTACTCATTCTCAAACAACGCTACTCATTCTCAAGCAACTCTACTCATTCTGAAGCAACTCAACTCAATCTCAAGAAACGCTACTCATTCTCAAGCAACGCTACTCATTATTGAGCAACGCTTCTTATTCTTAAGCAACGCTACTCATTCTCAAGCAACGCTACTTTTTCTCAAGCAACGCTACTCATTCTCAAGCAACGCTACTCATTGTTAAGCAACGCTGCTCATTGTTAAGCAACGCTACTCAATCTCAAGCAACGTTATTCATTCTCAAGTAACGCTACTCATTCTCAAGCAACGCTACTCATTCTCAAGGAGCGCTACTCATTCTCAAGCAACGCTACTCATTCTCAAGCAACGCTACTCCTTTTCAAGCACCGCTTCTTATTCTTAAGCAACGCAACTCATTCTCAAGCAACGGTACTCATTCTCAAGCAACGCTACTCATTTTCAAGCAACGGTACTCATTTTCAAGCAACGCTACTCATTCTCAAGCATCGCTACTAATTCTCAAGAAACGCTACTCATTCTCAAGCAACGCTACTCATTCTCAAGCAACGCTTCTTATTCTTAAGCAACGCTACTCATTCTCAAGCAACGGTACTCATTCTCAAGCAACGCTACTCATTTTCAAGCAACGGTACTCATTTTCAAGCAACGCTACTCATTCTCAAGCATCGCTACTAATTCTCAAGAAACGCTACTCATTCTCAAGCAACGCTACTCATTCTCAAGCAACGCTACTCATTCTCAAGCAACGCTTCTTATTCTTAAGCAACGCTACTCATTCTCAAGCAACGCTACTCATTCTCAAGCAACGCTACTCATTCCCAAGCAACGCTACTCATTGTTAAGCAACGCTGCTCATTGTTAAGCAACGCTACTCATTCTCAAGCAACGCTACTCATTCTCAAGTAACGCAACTCATTCTCAAGCAACGCTACTCATTGGCAAGCAACGCAATTCATTCTCAAGCAACGCTACTCATTTTCAAGCAGCGCTACTCATTGTTAAGCAACGCTTCTCTTTGTTGGGCAACGATACTCATTGCTAAGCAATGCTACTCATTCTCAAGCAACGCTACTCATTCTCAAGAAACGCTACTCATTCTCAAGCAACGCTATTCATTCTCAAGCAACTCTACTCATTCTCATGCAACGCTACTCATTCTCAAGAAACGCTACTCATTCTCAAGCAACGCTACTCATTGTTAAGCAACGCTGCTCATTGTTAAGGAACGCTACTTATTCTCAAGCAACTCTATTTCTTCTCAAGCAACGCTACTCATTCTCAAGCAAAGCTACTCATTCTCAAGCAACTCTACTCATTCTGAAGCAACTCAACTCATTCTCAAGAAACGCTACTCATTCTCAAGCAACGCTACTCATTATTGAGCAACGCTTCTTATTCTTAAGCAACGCTACTCATTCTCAAGCAACGCTACTTTTTCTCAAGCAACGCTACTCATTCTCAAGCAACGCTACTCATTGTTAAGCAACGCTGCTCATTGTTAAGCAACGCTACTCAATCTCAAGCAACGTTATTCATTCTCAAGTAACGCTACTCATTCTCAAGCAACGCTACTCATTCTCAAGGAGCGCTACTCATTCTCAAGCAACGCTACTCATTCTCAAGCAACGCTACTCCTTTTCAAGCACCGCTTCTTATTCTTAAGCAACGCAACTCATTCTCAAGCAACGGTACTCATTCTCAAGCAACGCTACTCATTTTCAAGCAACGGTACTCATTTTCAAGCAACGCTACTCATTCTCAAGCATCGCTACTAATTCTCAAGAAACGCTACTCATTCTCAAGCAACGCTACTCATTCTCAAGCAACGCTTCTTATTCTTAAGCAACGCTACTCATTCTCAAGCAACGGTACTCATTCTCAAGCAACGCTACTCATTTTCAAGCAACGGTACTCATTTTCAAGCAACGCTACTCATTCTCAAGCATCGCTACTAATTCTCAAGAAACGCTACTCATTCTCAAGCAACGCTACTCATTCTCAAGCAACGCTACTCATTCTCAAGCAACGCTTCTTATTCTTAAGCAACGCTACTCATTCTCAAGCAACGCTACTCATTCTCAAGCAACGCTACTCATTCCCAAGCAACGCTACTCATTGTTAAGCAACGCTGCTCATTGTTAAGCAACGCTACTCATTCTCAAGCAACGCTACTCATTCTCAAGTAACGCAACTCATTCTCAAGCAACGCTACTCATTGGCAAGCAACGCAATTCATTCTCAAGCAACGCTACTCATTTTCAAGCAGCGCTACTCATTGTTAAGCAACGCTTCTCTTTGTTGGGCAACGATACTCATTGCTAAGCAATGCTACTCATTCTCAAGCAACGCTACTCATTCTCAAGAAACGCTACTCATTCTCAAGCAACGCTATTCATTCTCAAGCAACTCTACTCATTCTCATGCAACGCTACTCATTCTGAAGAAACGCTACTCATTCTCAAGCAACGCTACTCATTGTTAAGCAACGCTGCTCATTGTTAAGGAACGCTACTTATTCTCAAGCAACTCTATTTCTTCTCAAGCAACGCTACTCATTCTCAAGCAAAGCTACTCATTCTCAAGCAACGCTAGTCATTGTTAAGCAAAGCTACTCTTTGTTAAGTAACGATACTCATTGTTAAGCAACGCTACTCATTCTCAAGCAACGCTACTCATTGTTAAGCAACGCTGCTCATTGTTAAGCAACGCTACTCATTCTCAAGCAACGCTACTCATTGTTAAGCAACGCTGCTCATTGTTAAGCAACGCTACTCATTCTCAAGCAACGCTACTCATTCTCAAGTAACGCAACTCATTCTCAAGCAACGCTACTCATTGGCAAGCAACGCAATTCATTCTCAAGCAACGCTACTCATTTTCAAGCAGCGCTACTCATTGTTAAGCAACGCTTCTCTTTGTTAAGCAACGATACTCATTGCTAAGCAACGCTACTCATTCTCAAGCAACGCTACTCATTCTCAAGCAACTCTACTCATTCTCATGCAACGCTACTCATTCTCAAGAAACGCTACTCATTCTCAAGCAACGCTACTCATTGTTAAGCAACGCTGCTCATTGTTAAGGAACGCTACTTATTCTCAAGCAACTCTATTCATTCTCAAGCAACGCTACTCATTCTCAATCAAAGCTACTCATTCTCAAGCAACTCTACTCATTCTGAAGCAACTCAACTCATTCTCAAGAAACGCTACTCATTCTCAAGCAACGCTACTCATTGTTAAGCAAAGCTACTCTTTGTTAAGTAACGATACTCATTGTTAAGCAACGCTACTCATTCTCAAGCAACGCTACTCATTGTTAAGCAACGCTGCTCATTGTTAAGCAACGCTACTCATTCTCAAGCAACGCTTCTCATTCTCAAGCAACGCTACTCATTGTCAAACAACGCTACTCATTGTCAAGCAACGCTATTCATTGTATAACAACGCTACTCATTCTCTAACAACGTTACTCATTGTCAACCAACGTTACTCATTCTCAAGCAACGTTACTCATTTTCAAGCAATGCCAATCATAGTCAAGTAACGCTACTCATAGTCAAGCAACGCTACTCATAGTCAAGCAACGCTACTTATAGTCAAGCAACGCTACTCATTGTTAGGCAACGCTACTCATTGTCAAGCAACGCTACTCATTCTCAAGCAATGCTACTCATTGTTAATCAACGCTAATCATTCTCAAGCAACTCTACTCATTCTCAAGCAACACTACTCATTCTCAAGCAACGCTACTAATTTTCAAGAACCGCTACTCATTCTCAAGCAACGTTACTCATTCTCAAGCAACGCTACTCATTGTTAAGCAACGCTGCTCATTGTTAAGCAACGCCACTCATTCTCAAGCAACGCTACTCATTCTCAAGAAATGCTACTCATTCTCAAGCAACGCTACTCATTCTCAAGCAACGCTACTCATTCTCAAGCAACGCTACTCATTATTGAGCAACGCTTCTTATTCTTAAGCAACGCTACTCATTCTCAAGCAACGCTACTTTTTCTCAAGCAACGCTACTCATTCTCAAGCAACGCTACTCATTGTTAAGCAACGCTGCTCATTGTTAAGCAACGCTACTCAATCTCAAGGAGCGCTACTCATTCTCAAGCAACGCTACTCATTCTCAAGCAACGCTACTCCTTTTCAAGCACCGCTTCTTATTCTTAAGCAACGCTACTCATTCTCAAGCAACGCTACTTTTTCTCAAGCAACGCTACTCATTCTCAAGCAACGCTACTCATTGTTAAGCAACGCTGCTCATTGTTAAGCAACGCTACTCATTCTCAAGGAGCGCTACTCATTCTCAAGCAACGCTACTCATTCTCAAGCAACGCTACTCCTTTTCAAGCACCGCTTCTTATTCTTAAGCAACGCAACTCATTCTCAAGCAACGGTACTCATTCTCAAGCAACGCTACTCATTTTCAAGCACCGGAACTCATTTTCAAGCAACGCTACTCATTCTCAAGCATCGCTACTAATTCTCAAGAAACGCTACTCATTCTCAAGCAACGCTACTCATTCTCAAGCAACGCTTCTTATTCTTAAGCAACGCTACTCATTCTCAAGCAACGGTACTCATTCTCAAGCAACGCTACTCATTTTCAAGCAACGGTACTCATTTTCAAGCAACGCTACTCATTCTCAAGCATCGCTACTAATTCTCAAGAAACGCTACTCATTCTCCAGCAATGCTACTCATTCTCAAGCAACGCTACTCATTCTCAAGCAACGCTTCTTATTCTTAAGCAACGCTACTGATTCTCAAGCAACGCTACTGATTCTCAAGCAACGCTACTCATTCCCAAGCAACGCTACTCATTGTTAAGCAACGCTGCTCATTGTTAAGCAACGCTACTCATTCTCAAGCAACGCTACTCATTCTCAAGTAACGCAACTCATTCTCAAGCAACGCTACTCATTGGCAAGCAACGCAATTCATTCTCAAGCAACGCTACTCATTTTCAAGCAGCGCTACTCATTGTTAAGCAACGCTTCTCTTTGTTAAGCAACGATACTCATTGCTAAGCAACGCTACTCATTCTCAAGCAACGCTACTCATTCTCAAGAAACGCTACTCATTCTCAAGCAACGCTACTCATTCTCAAGCAACTCTACTCATTCTCATGCAACGCTACTCATTCTAAAGAAACGCTACTCATTCTTAAGCAACGCTACTCATTGTTAAGCAACGCTGCTCATTGTTAAGGAACGCTACTTATTCTCAAGCAACTCTATTCATTCTCAAGCAACGCTACTCATTCTCAAACAACGCTACTCATTCTCAAGCAACTCTACTCATTCTGAAGCAACTCAACTCATTCTCAAGAAACGCTACTCATTCTCAAGCAGCGCTACTCATTATTGAGCAACGCTTCTTATTCTTAAGCAACGCTACTCATTCTCAAGCAACGCTACTTTTTCTCAAGCAACGCTACTCATTCTCAAGCAACGCTACTCATTGTTAAGCAACGCTGCTCATTGTTAAGCAACGCTACTCAATCTCAAGCAACGTTATTCATTCTCAAGTAACGCTACTCATTCTCAAGCAACGCTACTCATTCTCAAGGAGCGCTACTCATTCTCAAGCAACGCTACTCATTCTCAAGCAACGCTACTCCTTTTCAAGCACCGCTTCTTATTCTTAAGCAACGCAACTCATTCTCAAGCAACGGTACTCATTCTCAAGCAACGCTACTCATTTTCAAGCAACGGTACTCATTTTCAAGCAACGCTACTCATTCTCAAGCATCGCTACTAATTCTCAAGAAACGCTACTCATTCTCAAGCAACGCTACTCATTCTCAAGCAACGCTTCTTATTCTTAAGCAACGCTACTCATTCTCAAGCAACGGTACTCATTCTCAAGCAACGCTACTCATTTTCAAGCAACGGTACTCATTTTCAAGCAACGCTACTCATTCTCAAGCATCGCTACTAATTCTCAAGAAACGCTACTCATTCTCAAGCAACGCTACTCATTCTCAAGCAACGCTACTCATTCTCAAGCAACGCTTCTTATTCTTAAGCAACGCTACTCATTCTCAAGCAACGCTACTCATTCTCAATTACGCTACTCATTCCCAAGCAACGCTACTCATTGTTAAGCAACGCTGCTCATTGTTAAGCAACGCTACTCATTCTCAAGCAACGCTACTCATTCTCAAGTAACGCAACTCATTCTCAAGCAACGCTACTCATTGGCAAGCAACGCAATTCATTCTCAAGCAACGCTACTCATTTTCAAGCAGCGCTACTCATTGTTAAGCAACGCTTCTCTTTGTTGGGCAACGATACTCATTGATAAGCAACGCTACTCATTCTCAAGCAACGCTACTCATTCTCAAGAAACGCTATTCATTCTCAAGCAACGCTACTCATTCTCAAGCAACTCTACTCATTCTCATGCAACGCTACTCATTCTCAAGAAACGCTACTCATTCTCAAGCAACGCTACTCATTGTTAAGCAACGCTGCTCATTGTTAAGGAACGCTACTTATTCTCAAGCAACTCTATTCATTCTCAAGCAACGCTACTCATTCTCAAGCAAAGCTACTCATTCTGAAGCAACTCTACTCATTCTGAAGCAACTCAACTCATTCTCAAGAAACGCTACTCATTCTCAAGCAACGCTACTCATTGTTAAGCAAAGCTACTCTTTGTTAAGTAACGATACTCATTGTCAAGCAACGCTACTCATTCTCAAGCAATGCTACTCATTGTTAATCAACGCTAATCATTCTCAAGCAACTCTACTCATTCTCAAGCAACACTACTCATTCTAAAGCAACGCTACTAATTTTCAAGAACCGCTACTCATTCTCAAGCAACGTTACTCATTCTCAAGCAACGCTACTCATTGTTAAGCAACGCTGCTCATTGTTAAGCAACGCCACTCATTCTCAAGCAACGCTACTCATTCTCAAGAAATGCTACTCATTCTCAAGCAACGCTACTCATTCTCAAGCAACGCTACTCATTCTCAAGCAACGCTACTCATTATTGAGCAACGCTTCTTATTCTTAAGCAACGCTACTCATTCTCAAGCAACGCTACTTTTTCTCAAGCAACGCTACTCATTCTCAAGCAACGCTACTCATTGTTAAGCAACGCTGCTCATTGTTAAGCAACGCTACTCAATCTCAAGGAGCGCTACTCATTCTCAAGCAACGCTACTCATTCTCAAGCAACGCTACTCCTTTTCAAGCACCGCTTCTTATTCTTAAGCAACGCTACTCATTCTCAAGCAACGCTACTTTTTCTCAAGCAACGCTACTCATTCTCAAGCAACGCTACTCATTGTTAAGCAACGCTGCTCATTGTTAAGCAACGCTACTCATTCTCAAGGAGCGCTACTCATTCTCAAGCAACGCTACTCATTCTCAAGCAACGCTACTCCTTTTCAAACACCGCTTCTTATTCTTAAGCAACGCAACTCATTCTCAAGCAACGGTACTCATTCTCAAGCAACGCTACTCATTTTCAAGCAACGGAACTCATTTTCAAGCAACGCTACTCATTCTCAAGCATCGCTACTAATTCTCAAGAAACGCTACTCATTCTCAAGCAACGCTACTCATTCTCAAGCAACGCTTCTTATTCTTAAGCAACGCTACTCATTCTCAAGCAACGGTACTCATTCTCAAGCAACGCTACTCATTTTCAAGCAACGGTACTCATTTTCAAGCAACGCTACTCATTCTCAAGCATCGCTACTAATTCTCAAGAAACGCTACTCATTCTCCAGCAACGCTACTCATTCTCAAGCAACGCTACTCATTCTCAAGCAACGCTTCTTATTCTTAAGCAACGCTACTGATTCTCAAGCAACGCTACTCATTCTCAAGCAACGCTACTCATTCCCAAGCAACGCTACTCATTGTTAAGCAACGCTGCTCATTGTTAAGCAACGCTACTCATTCTCAAGCAACGCTACTCATTCTCAAGTAACGCAACTCATTCTCAAGCAACGCTACTCATTGGCAAGCAACGCAATTCATTCTCAAGCAACGCTACTCATTTTCAAGCAGCGCTACTCATTGTTAAGCAACGCTTCTCTTTGTTAAGCAACGATACTCATTGCTAAGCAACGCTACTCATTCTCAAGCAACGCTACTCATTCTCAAGAAACGCTACTCATTCTCAAGCAACGCTACTCATTCTCAAGCAACTCTACTCATTCTCATGCAACGCTACTCATTCTAAAGAAACGCTACTCATTCTCAAGCAACGCTACTCATTGTTAAGCAACGCTGCTCATTGTTAAGGAACGCTACTTATTCTCAAGCAACTCTATTCATTCTCAAGCAACGCTACTCATTCTCAAACAACGCTACTCATTCTCAAGCAACTCTACTCATTCTGAAGCAACTCAACTCATTCTCAAGAAACGCTACTCATTCTCAAGCAACGCTACTCATTATTGAGCAACGCTTCTTATTCTTAAGCAACGCTACTCATTCTCAAGCAACGCTACTTTTTCTCAAGCAACGCTACTCATTCTCAAGCAACGCTACTCATTGTTAAGCAACGCTGCTCATTGTTAAGCAACGCTACTCAATCTCAAGCAACGTTATTCATTCTCAAGTAACGCTACTCATTCTCAAGCAACGCTACTCATTCTCAAGGAGCGCTACTCATTCTCAAGCAACGCTACTCATTCTCAAGCAACGCTACTCCTTTTCAAGCACCGCTTCTTATTCTTAAGCAACGCAACTCATTCTCAAGCAACGGTACTCATTCTCAAGCAACGCTACTCATTTTCAAGCAACGGTACTCATTTTCAAGCAACGCTACTCATTCTCAAGCATCGCTACTAATTCTCAAGAAACGCTACTCATTCTCAAGCAACGCTACTCATTCTCAAGCAACGCTTCTTATTCTTAAGCAACGCTACTCATTCTCAAGCAAGGGTACTCATTCTCAAGCAACGCTACTCATTTTCAAGCAACGGTACTCATTTTCAAGCAACGCTACTCATTCTCAAGCATCGCTACTAATTCTCAAGAAACGCTACTCATTCTCAAGCAACGCTACTCATTCTCAAGCAACGCTACTCATTCTCAAGCAACGCTTCTTATTCTTAAGCAACGCTACTCATTCTCAAGCAACGCTACTCATTCTCAAGCAACGCTACTCATTCCAAAGCAACGCTACTCATTGTTAAGCAACGCTGCTCATTGTTAAGCAACGCTACTCATTCTCAAGCAACGCTACTCATTCTCAAGTAACGCAACTCATTCTCAAGCAACGCTACTCATTGGCAAGCAACGCAATTCATTCTCAAGCAACGCTACTCATTTTCAAGCAGCGCTACTCATTGTTAAGCAACGCTTCTCTTTGTTTTGCAACGATACTCATTGCTAAGCAACGCAACTCATTCTCAAGCAACGCTACTCATTCTCAAGAAACGCTACTCATTCTCAAGCAACGCTACTCATTCTCAAGCAACTCTACTCATTCTCATGCAACGCTACTCATTCTCAAGAAACGCTACTCATTCTCAAGCAACGCTACTCATTGTTAAGCAACGCTGCTCATTGTTAAGGAACGCTACTCATTCTCAAGAAACGCTACTCATTTTCAAGCAGCGCTACTCATTGTTAAGCAACGCTTCTCTTTGTTAAGCAACGATACTCATTGCTAAGCAACGCTACTCAATTTCAAGCAACGCTACTCATTCTCAAGCAACTCTACTCATTCCCATGCAACGCTACTCATTCTCAAGAAACGCTACTCATTCTCAAGCAACGCTACTCTTTGTTAAGCAACGCTGCTCATTGTTAAGGAACGCTACTTATTCTCAAGCAACTCTATTCATTCTCAAGCAACGCTACTCATTCTCAAGCAAAGCTACTCATTCTCAAGCAACTCTACTCATTCTGAAGCAACTCAACTCATTCTCAAGAAACGCTACTCATTCTCAAGCAACGCTACTCATTGTTAAGCAAAGCTACTCTTTGTTAAGTAACGATACTCATTGTTAAGCAACGCTACTCATTCTCAAGCAACGCTACTCATTGTTAAGCAACGCTGCTCATTGTTAAGCAACGCTACTCATTCTCAAGCAACGCTTCTCATTCTCAAGCAACGCTACTCATTGTCAAACAACGCTACTCATTGTCAAGCAACGCTATTCATTGTATAACAACGCTACTCATTCTCTAACAACGTTACTCATTGTCAACCAACGTTACTCATTCTCAAGCAACGTTACTCATTCTCAAGCAATGCCAATCATAGTCAAGTAACGCTACTCATAGTCAAGCAACGCTACTCATAGTCAAGCAACGCTACTTATTGTCAAGCAACGCTACTCATTGTTAGGCAACGCTACTCATTGTCAAGCAACGCTACTCATTCTCAAGCAATGCTACTCATTGTTAATCAACGCTAATCATTCTCAAGCAACTCTACTCATTCTCAAGCAACACTACTCATTCTCAAGCAACGCTACTAATTTTCAAGAACCGCTACTCATTCTCAAGCAACGTTACTCATTCTCAAGCAACGCTACTCATTGTTAAGCAACGCTGCTCATTGTTAAGCAACGCCACTCATTCTCAAGCAACGCTACTCATTCTCAAAAAATGCTACTCATTCTCAAGCAACGCTACTCATTCTCAAGCAACGCTACTCATTCTCAAGCAACGCTACTCATTATTGAGCAACGCTTCTTATTCTTAAGCAACGCTACTCATTCTCAAGCAACGCTACTTTTTCTCAAGCAACGCTACTCATTCTCAAGCAACGCTACTCATTGTTAAGCAACGCTGCTCATTGTTAAGCAACGCTACTCAATCTCAAGCAACGTTATTCATTCTCAAGTAACGCTACTCATTCTCAAGCAACGCTACTCATTCTCAAGGAGCGCTACTCATTCTCAAGCAACGCTACTCATTCTCAAGCAACGCTACTCCTTTTCAAGCACCGCTTCTTATTCTTAAGCAACGCAACTCATTCTCAAGCAACGGTACTCATTCTCAAGCAACGCTACTCATTTTCAAGCAACGGTACTCATTTTCAAGCAACGCTACTCATTCTCAAGCATCGCTACTAATTCTCAAGAAACGCTACTCATTCTCAAGCAACGCTACTCATTCTCAAGCAACGCTTCTTATTCTTAAGCAACGCTACTCATTCTCAAGCAAGGGTACTCATTCTCAAGCAACGCTACTCATTTTCAAGCAACGGTACTCATTTTCAAGCAACGCTACTCATTCTCAAGCATCGCTACTAATTCTCAAGAAACGCTACTCATTCTCAAGCAACGCTACTCATTCTCAAGCAACGCTACTCATTCTCAAGCAACGCTTCTTATTCTTAAGCAACGCTACTCATTCTCAAGCAACGCTACTCATTCTCAAGCAACGCTACTCATTCCAAAGCAACGCTACTCATTGTTAAGCAACGCTGCTCATTGTTAAGCAACGCTACTCATTCTCAAGCAACGCTACTCATTCTCAAGTAACGCAACTCATTCTCAAGCAACGCTACTCATTGGCAAGCAACGCAATTCATTCTCAAGCAACGCTACTCATTTTCAAGCAGCGCTACTCATTGTTAAGCAACGCTTCTCTTTGTTTTGCAACGATACTCATTGCTAAGCAACGCTACTCATTCTCAAGCAACGCTACTCATTCTCAAGAAACGCTACTCATTCTCAAGCAACGCTACTCATTCTCAAGCAACTCTACTCATTCTCATGCAACGCTACTCATTCTCAAGAAACGCTACTCATTCTCAAGCAACGCTACTCATTGTTAAGCAACGCTGCTCATTGTTAAGGAACGCTACTCATTCTCAAGAAACGCTACTCATTTTCAAGCAGCGCTACTCATTGTTAAGCAACGCTTCTCTTTGTTAAGCAACGATACTCATTGCTAAGCAACGCTACTCAATTTCAAGCAACGCTACTCATTCTCAAGCAACTCTACTCATTCCCATGCAACGCTACTCATTCTCAAGAAACGCTACTCATTCTCAAGCAACGCTACTCTTTGTTAAGCAACGCTGCTCATTGTTAAGGAACGCTACTTATTCTCAAGCAACTCTATTCATTCTCAAGCAACGCTACTCATTCTCAAGCAAAGCTACTCATTCTCAAGCAACTCTACTCATTCTGAAGCAACTCAACTCATTCTCAAGAAACGCTACTCATTCTCAAGCAACGCTACTCATTGTTAAGCAAAGCTACTCTTTGTTAAGTAACGATACTCATTGTTAAGCAACGCTACTCATTCTCAAGCAACGCTACTCATTGTTAAGCAACGCTGCTCATTGTTAAGCAACGCTACTCATTCTCAAGCAACGCTTCTCATTCTCAAGCAACGCTACTCATTGTCAAACAACGCTACTCATTGTCAAGCAACGCTATTCATTGTATAACAACGCTACTCATTCTCTAACAACGTTACTCATTGTCAACCAACGTTACTCATTCTCAAGCAACGTTACTCATTCTCAAGCAATGCCAATCATAGTCAAGTAACGCTACTCATAGTCAAGCAACGCTACTCATAGTCAAGCAACGCTACTTATTGTCAAGCAACGCTACTCATTGTTAGGCAACGCTACTCATTGTCAAGCAACGCTACTCATTCTCAAGCAATGCTACTCATTGTTAATCAACGCTAATCATTCTCAAGCAACTCTACTCATTCTCAAGCAACACTACTCATTCTCAAGCAACGCTACTAATTTTCAAGAACCGCTACTCATTCTCAAGCAACGTTACTCATTCTCAAGCAACGCTACTCATTGTTAAGCAACGCTGCTCATTGTTAAGCAACGCCACTCATTCTCAAGCAACGCTACTCATTCTCAAGAAATGCTACTCATTCTCAAGCAACGCTACTCATTCTCAAGCAACGCTACTCATTCTCAAGCAACGCTACTCATTATTGAGCAACGCTTCTTATTCTTAAGCAACGCTACTCATTCTCAAGCAACGCTACTTTTACTCAAGCAACGCTACTCATTCTCAAGCAACGCTACTCATTGTTAAGCAACGCTGCTCATTGTTAAGCAACGCTACTCAATCTCAAGGAGCGCTACTCATTCTCAAGCAACGCTACTCATTCTCAAGCAACGCTACTCCTTTTCAAGCACCGCTTCTTATTCTTAGGCAACGCTACTCATTCTCAAGCAACGCTACTTTTTCTCAAGCAACGCTACTCATTCTCAAGCAACGCTACTCATTGTTAAGCAACGCTGCTCATTGTTAAGCAACGCTACTCATTCTCAAGGAGCGCTACTCATTCTCAAGCAACGCTACTCATTCTCAAGCAACGCTACTCCTTTTCAAGCACCGCTTCTTATTCTTAAGCAACGCAACTCATTCTCAAGCAACGGTACTCATTCTCAAGGAACGCTACTCATTTTCAAGCACCGGAACTCATTTTCAAGCAACGCTACTCATTCTCAAGCATCGCTACTAATTCTCAAGAAACGCTACTCATTCTCAAGCAACGCTACTCATTCTCAAGCAACGCTTCTTATTCTTAGGCAACGCTACTCATTCTCAAGCAACGGTTCTCATTCTCAAGCAACGCTACTCATTTTCAAGCAACGGTACTCATTTTCAAGCAACGCTACTCATTCTCAAGCATCGCTACTAATTCTCAAGAAACGCTACTCATTCTCCAGCAACGCTACTCATTCTCAAGCAACGCTACTCATTCTCAAGCAACGCTTCTTATTCTTAAGCAACGCTACTGATTCTCAAGCAACGCTACTCATTCTCAAGCAACGCTACTCATTCCCAAGCAACGCTACTCATTGTTAAGCAACGCTGCTCATTGTTAAGCAACGCTACTCATTCTCAAGCAACGCTACTCATTCTCAAGTAACGCAACTCATTCTCAAGCAACGCTACTCATTGGCAAGCAACGCAATTCATTCTCAAGCAACGCTACTCATTTTCAAGCAGCGCTACTCATTGTTAAGCAACGCTTCTCTTTGTTAAGCAACGATACTCATTGCTAAGCAACGCTACTCATTCTCAAGCAACGCTACTCATTCTCAAGAAACGCTACTCATTCTCAAGCAACGCTACTCATTCTCAAGCAACTCTACTCATTCTCATGCAACGCTACTCATTCTAAAGAAACGCTACTCATTCTCAAGCAAAGCTACTCATTGTTAAGCAACGCTGCTCATTGTTAAGGAACGCTACTTATTCTCAAGCAACTCTATTCATTCTCAAGCAACGCTACTCATTCTCAAACAACGCTACTCATTCTCAAGCAACTCTACTCATTCTGAAGCAACTCAACTCATTCTCAAGAAACGCTACTCATTCTCAAGCAACGCTACTCATTATTGAGCAACGCTTCTTATTCTTAAGCAACGCTACTCATTCTCAAGCAACGCTACTTTTTCTCAAGCAACGCTACTCATTCTCAAGCAACGCTACTCATTGTTAAGCAACGCTGCTTATTGTTAAACAACGCTACTCAATCTCAAGCAACGTTATTCATTCTCAAGTAACGCTACTCATTCTCAAGCAACGCTACTCATTCTCAAGGAGCGCTACTCATTCTCAAGCAACGCTACTCATTCTCAAGCAACGCTACTCCTTTTCAAGCACCGCTTCTTATTCTTAAGCAACGCAACTCATTCTCAAGCAACGGTACTCATTCTCAAGCAACGCTACTCATTTTCAAGCAACGGTACTCATTTTCAAGCAACGCTACTCATTCTCAAGCATCGCTACTAATTCTCAAGAAACGCTACTCATTCTCAAGCAACGCTACTCATTCTCAAGCAACGCTTCTTATTCTTAAGCAACGGTACTCATTCTCAAGCAACGGTACTCATTCTCAAACAACGCTACTCATTTTCAAGCAACGGTACTCATTTTCAAGCAACACTACTCATTCTCAAGCATCGCTACTAATTCTCAAGAAACGCTACTCATTCTCAAGCAACGCTACTCATTCTCAAGCAACGCTACTCATTCTCAAGCAACGCTTCTTATTCTTAAGCAACGCTACTCATTCTCAAGCAACGCTACTCATTCTCAAGCAACGCTACTCATTCCCAAGCAACGCTACTCATTGTTAAGCAACGCTGCTCATTGTTAAGCAACGCTACTCATTCTCAAGCAACGCTACTCATTCTCAAGTAACGCAACTCATTCTCAAGCAACGCTACTCATTGGCAAGCAACGCAATTCATTCTCAAGCAACGCTACTCATTTTCAAGCAGCGCTACTCATTGTTAAGCAACGCTTCTCTTTGTTGGGCAACGATACTCATTGCTAAGCAACGCTACTCATTCTCAAGCAACGCTACTCATTCTCAAGAAACGCTACTCATTCTCAAGCAACGCTACTCATTCTCAAGCAACTCTACTCATTCTCATGCAACGCTACTCATTCTCAAGAAACGCTACTCATTCTCAAGCAACGCTACTCATTGTTAAGCAACGCTGCTCATTGTTAAGGAACGCTACTTATTCTCAAGCAACTCTATTCATTCTCAAGCAACGCTACTCATTCTCAAGCAAAGCTACTCATTCTCAAGCAACTCTACTCATTCTGAAGCAACTCAACTCATTCTCAAGAAACGCTACTCATTCTCAAGCAACGCTACTCATTGTTAAGCAAAGCTACTCTTTGTTAAGTAACGATACTCATTGTCAAGCAACGCTACTCATTCTCAAGCAATGCTACTCATTGTTAATCAACGCTAATCATTCTCAAGCAACTCTACTCATTCTCAAGCAACACTACTCATTCTAAAGCAACGCTACTAATTTTCAAGAACCGCTACTCATTCTCAAGCAACGTTACTCATTCTCAAGCAACGCTACTCATTGTTAAGCAACGCTGCTCATTGTTAAGCAACGCCACTCATTCTCAAGCAACGCTACTCATTCTCAAGAAATGCTACTCATTCTCAAGCAACGCTACTCATTCTCAAGCAACGCTACTCATTCTCAAGCAACGCTACTCATTATTGAGCAACGCTTCTTATTCTTAAGCAACGCTACTCATTCTCAAGCAACGCTACTTTTTCTCAAGCAACGCTACTCATTCTCAAGCAACGCTACTCATTGTTAAGCAACGCTGCTCATTGTTAAGCAACGCTACTCAATCTCAAGGAGCGCTACTCATTCTCAAGCAACGCTACTCATTCTCAAGCAACGCTACTCCTTTTCAAGCACCGCTTCTTATTCTTAAGCAACGCAACTCATTCTCAAGCAACGCTACTTTTTCTCAAGCAACGCTACTCATTCTCAAGCAACGCTACTCATTGTTAAGCAACGCTGCTCATTGTTAAGCAACGCTACTCATTCTCAAGGAGCGCTACTCATTCTCAAGCAACGCTACTCATTCTCAAGCAACGCTACTCCTTTTCAAACACCGCTTCTTATTCTTAAACAACGCAACTCATTCTCAAGCAACGGTACTCATTCTCAAGCAACGCTACTCATTTTCAAGCAACGGAACTCATTTTCAAGCAACGCTACTCATTCTCAAGCATCGCTACTAATTCTCAAGAAACGCTACTCATTCTCAAGCAACGCTACTCATTCTCAAGCAACGCTTCTTATTCTTAAGCAACGCTACTCATTCTCAAGCAACGGTACTCATTCTCAAGCAACGCTACTCATTTTCAAGCAACGGTACTCATTTTCAAGCAACGCTACTCATTCTCAAGCATCGCTACTAATTCTCAAGAAACGCTACTCATTCTCCAGCAACGCTACTCATTCTCAAGCAACGCTACTCATTCTCAAGCAACGCTTCTTATTCTTAAGCAACGCTACTGATTCTCAAGCAACGCTACTCATTCTCAAGCAACGCTACTCATTCCCAAGCAACGCTACTCATTGTTAAGCAACGCTGCTCATTGTTAAGCAACGCTACTCATTCTCAAGTAACGCAACTCATTCTCAAGCAACGCTACTCATTGGCAAGCAACGCAATTCATTCTCAAGCAACGCTACTCATTTTCAAGCAGCGCTACTCATTGTTAAGCAACGCTTCTCTTTGTTAAGCAACGATACTCATTGCTAAGCAACGCTACTCATTCTCAAGCAACGCTACTCATTCTCAAGAAACGCTACTCATTCTTAAGCAACGCTACTCATTCTCAAGCAACTCTACTCATTCTCATGCAACGCTACTCATTCTAAAGAAACGCTACTCATTCTCAAGCAACGCTACTCATTGTTAAGCAACGCTGCTCATTGTTAAGGAACGCTACTTATTCTCAAGCAACTCTATTCATTCTCAAGCAACGCTACTCATTCTCAAACAACGCTACTCATTCTCAAGCGACTCTACTCATTCTGAAGCAACTAAACTCATTCTCAAGAAACGCTACTCATTCTCAAGCAACGCTACTCATTATTGAGCAACGCTTCTTATTCTTAAGCAACGCTACTCATTCTCAAGCAACGCTACTTTTTCTCAAGCAACGCTACTCATTCTCAAGCAACGCAACTCATTGTTAAGCAACGCTGCTCATTGTTAAGCAACGCTACTCAATCTCAAGCAACGTTATTCATTCTCAAGTAACGCTACTCATTTTCAAGCAACGCTACTCATTCTCAAGGAGCGCTACTCATTCTCAAGCAACGCTACTCATTCTCAAGCAACGCTACTCCTTTTCAAGCACCGCTTCTTATTCTAAGCAACGCAACTCATTCTCAAGCAACGGTACTCATTCTCAAGCAACGCTACTCATTTTCAAGCAACGGTACTCATTTTCAAGCAACGCTACTCATTCTCAAGCATCGCTACTAATTCTCAAGAAACGCTACTCATTCTCAAGCAACGCTACTCATTCTCAAGCAACGCTTCTTATTCTTAAGCAACGCTACTCATTCTCAAGCAACGGTACTCATTCTCAAGCAACGCTACTCATTTTCAAGCAACGGTACTCATTTTCAAGCAACGCTACTCATTCTCAAGCATCGCTACTAATTCTCAAGAAACGCTACTCATTCTCAAGCAACGCTACTCATTCTCAAGCAACGCTACTCATTCTCAAGCAACGCTTCTTATTCTTAAGCAACGCTACTCATTCTCAATGAACGCTACTCATTCTCAAGCAACGCTACTCATTCCCAAGCAACGCTACTCATTGTTAAGCAACGCTGCTCATTGTTAAGCAACGCTACTCATTCTCAAGCAACGCTACTCATTCTCAAGTAACGCAACTCATTCTCAAGCAACGCTACTCATTGGCAAGCAACGCAATTCATTCTCAAGCAACGCTACTCATTTTCAAGCAGCGCTACTCATTGTTAAGCAACGCTTCTCTTTGTTGGGCAACGATACTCATTGCTAAGCAACGCTACTCATTCTCAAGCAACGCTACTCATTCTCAAGAAACGCTACTCATTCTCAAGCAACGCTACTCATTCTCAAGCAACTCTACTCATTCTCATGCAACGCTACTCATTCTCAAGAAACGCTACTCATTCTCAAGCAACGCTACTCATTGTTAAGCAACGCTGCTCATTGTTAAGGAACGCTACTTATTCTCAAGCAACTCTATTTCTTCTCAAGCAACGCTACTCATTCTCAAGCAAAGCTACTCATTCTCAAGCAACTCTACTCATTCTGAAGCAACTCAACTCATTCTCAAGAAACGCTACTCATTCTCAAGCAACGCTACTCATTGTTAAGGAAAGCTACTCTTTGTTAAGTAACGATACTCATTGTTAAGCAATGCTACTCATTCTCAAGCAACGCTACTCGTTGTTAAGCAACGCTGCTCATTGTTAAGCAACGCTACTCAATCTCAAGCAACGCTTCTCATTCTCAAGCAACGCTACTCATTGTCAAACAACGCTACTCATTGTCAAGCAACGCTATTCATTGTATAACAACGCTACTCATTCTCTAACAACGTTACTCATTGTCAACCAACGTTACTCATTCTCAAGCAACGTTACTCATTCTCAAGCAATGCCAATCATAGTCAAGTAACGCTACTCATAGTCAAGCAACGCTACTCATAGTCAAGCAACGCTACTTATAGTCAAGCAACGCTACTCATTGTTAGGCAACGCTACTCATTGTCAAGCAACGCTACTCATTCTCAAGCAATGCTACTCATTGTTAATCAACGCTAATCATTCTCAAGCAACTCTACTCATTCTCAAGCAACACTACTCATTCTCAAGCAACGCTACTAATTTTCAAGAACCGCTACTCATTCTCAAGCAACGTTACTCATTCTCAAGCAACGCTACTCATTGTTAAGCAACGCTGCTCATTGTTAAGCAACGCCACTCATTCTCAAGCAACGGTACTCATTCTCAAGCAACGCTACTCATTTTCAAGCAACGGAACTCATTTTCAAGCAACGCTACTCATTCTCAAGCATCGCTACTAATTCTCAAGAAACGCTACTCATTCTCAAGCAACGCTACTCATTCTCAAGCAACGCTTCTTATTCTTAAGCAACGCTACTCATTCTCAAGCAACGGTACTCATTCTCAAGCAACGCTACTCATTTTCAAGCAACGGTACTCATTTTCAAGCAACGCTACTCATTCTCAAGCATCGCTACTAATTCTCAAGAAACGCTACTCATTCTCCAGCAACGCTACTCATTCTCAAGCAACGCTACTCATTCTCAAGCAACGCTTCTTATTCTTAAGCAACGCTACTGATTCTCAAGCAACGCTACTCATTCTCAAGCAACGCTACTCATTCCCAAGCAACGCTACTCATTGTTAAGCAACGCTGCTCATTGTTAAGCAACGCTACTCATTCTCAAGTAACGCAACTCATTCTCAAGCAACGCTACTCATTGGCAAGCAACGCAATTCATTCTCAAGCAACGCTACTCATTTTCAAGCAGCGCTACTCATTGTTAAGCAACGCTTCTCTTTGTTAAGCAACGATACTCATTGCTAAGCAACGCTACTCATTCTCAAGCAACGCTACTCATTCTCAAGAAACGCTACTCATTCTCAAGCAACGCTACTCATTCTCAAGTAACTCTACTCATTCTCATGCAACGCTACTCATTCTAAAGAAACGCTACTCATTCTCAAGCAACGCTACTCATTGTTAAGCAACGCTGCTCATTGTTAAGGAACGCTACTTATTCTCATGCAACTCTATTCATTCTCAAGCAACGCTACTCATTCTCAAACAACGCTACTCATTCTCAAGCGACTCTACTCATTCTGAAGCAACTAAACTCATTCTCAAGAAACGCTACTCATTCTCAAGCAACGCTACTCATTATTGAGCAACGCTTCTTATTCTTAAGCAACGCTACTCATTCTCAAGCAACGCTACTTTTTCTCAAGCAACGCTACTCATTCTCAAGCAACGCTACTCATTGTTAAGCAACGCTGCTCATTGTTAAGCAACGCTACTCAATCTCAAGCAACGTTATTCATTCTCAAGTAACGCTACTCATTCTCAAGCAACGCTACTCATTCTCAAGGAGCGCTACTCATTCTCAAGCAACGCTACTCATTCTCAAGCAACGCTACTCCTTTTCAAGCACCGCTTCTTATTCTTAAGCAACGCAACTCATTCTCAAGCAACGGTACTCATTCTCAAGCAACGCTACTCATTTTCAAGCAACGGTACTCATTTTCAAGCAACGCTACTCATTCTCAAGCATCGCTACTAATTCTCAAGAAACGCTACTCATTCTCAAGCAACGCTACTCATTCTCAAGCAACGCTTCTTATTCTTAAGCAACGCTACTCATTCTCAAGCAACGGTGCTCATTCTCAAGCAACGCTACTCATTTTCAAGCAACGGCACTCATTTTCAAGCAACGCTACTCATTCTCAAGCATCGCTACTAATTCTCAAGAAACGCTACTCATTCTCAAGCAACGCTACTCATTCTCAAGCAACGCTACTCATTCTCAAGCCACGCTTCTTATTCTTAAGCAACGCTACTCATTCTCAAGCAACGCTACTCATTCTCAAGCAACGCTACTCATTCCCAAGCAACGCTACTCATTGTTAAGCAACGCTGCTCATTGTTAAGCAACGCTACTCATTCTCAAGCAACGCTACTCATTCTCAAGTAACGCAACTCATTCTCAAGCAACGCTACTCATTGGCAAGCAACGCAATTCATTCTCAAGCAACGCTACTCATTTTCAAGCAGCGCTACTCATTGTTAAGCAACGCTTCTCTTTGTTGGGCAACGATACTCATTGCTAAGCAACGCTACTCATTCTCAAGCAACGCTACTCATTCTCAAGAAACGCTACTCATTCTCAAGCAACGCTACTCATTCTCAAGCAACTCTACTCATTCTCATGCAACGCTACTCATTCTCAAGAAACGCTACTCATTCTCAAGCAACGCTACTCATTGTTAAGCAACGCTGCTCATTGTTAAGGAACGCTACTTATTCTCAAGCAACTCTATTTCTTCTCAAGCAACGCTACTCATTCTCAAGTAACTCTACTCATTCTCATGCAACGCTACTCATTCTAAAGAAACGCTACTCATTCTCAAGCAACGCTACTCATTGTTAAGCAACGCTGCTCATTGTTAAGGAACGCTACTTATTCTCATGCAACTCTATTCATTCTCAAGCAACGCTACTCATTCTCAAACAACGCTACTCATTCTCAAGCGACTCTACTCATTCTGAAGCAACTAAACTCATTCTCAAGAAACGCTACTCATTCTCAAGCAACGCTACTCATTATTGAGCAACGCTTCTTATTCTTAAGCAACGCTACTCATTCTCAAGCAACGCTACTTTTTCTCAAGCAACGCTACTCATTCTCAAGCAACGCTACTCATTGTTAAGCAACGCTGCTCATTGTTAAGCAACGCTACTCAATCTCAAGCAACGTTATTCATTCTCAAGTAACGCTACTCATTCTCAAGCAACGCTACTCATTCTCAAGGAGGGCTACTCATTCTCAAGCAACGCTACTCATTCTCAAGCAACGCTACTCCTTTTCAAGCACCGCTTCTTATTCTTAAGCAACGCAACTCATTCTCAAGCAACGGTACTCATTCTCAAGCAACGCTACTCATTTTCAAGCAACGGTACTCATTTTCAAGCAACGCTACTCATTCTCAAGCATCGCTACTAATTCTCAAGAAACGCTACTCATTCTCAAGCAACGCTACTCATTCTCAAGCAACGCTTCTTATTCTTAAGCAACGCTACTCATTCTCAAGCAACGGTACTCATTCTCAAGCAACGCTACTCATTTTCAAGCAACGGCACTCATTTTCAAGCAACGCTACTCATTCTCAAGCATCGCTACTAATTCTCAAGAAACGCTACTCATTCTCAAGCAACGCTACTCATTCTCAAGCAACGCTACTCATTCTCAAGCAACGCTTCTTATTCTTAAGCAACGCTACTCATTCTCAAGCAACGCTACTCATTCTCAAGCAACGCTACTCATTCCCAAGCAACGCTACTCATTGTTAAGCAACGCTGCTCATTGTTAAGCAACGCTACTCATTCTCAAGCAACGCTACTCATTCTCAAGTAACGCAACTCATTCTCAAGCAACGCTACTCATTGGCAAGCAACGCAATTCATTCTCAAGCAACGCTACTCATTTTCAAGCAGCGCTACTCATTGTTAAGCAACGCTTCTCTTTGTTGGGCAACGATACTCATTGCTAAGCAACGCTACTCATTCTCAAGCAACGCTACTCATTCTCAAGAAACGCTACTCATTCTCAAGCAACGCTACTCATTCTCAAGCAACTCTACTCATTCTCATGCAACGCTACTCATTCTCAAGAAACGCTACTCATTCTCAAGCAACGCTACTCATTGTTAAGCAACGCTGCTCATTGTTAAGGAACGCTACTTATTCTCAAGCAACTCTATTTCTTCTCAAGCAACGCTACTCATTCTCAAGCAAAGCTACTCATTCTCAAGCAACTCTACTCATTCTGAAGCAACTCAACTCATTCTCAAGAAACGCTACTCATTCTCAAGCAACGCTACTCATTGTTAAGGAAAGCTACTCTTTGTTAAGTAACGATACTCATTGTTAAGCAATGCTACTCATTCTCAAGCAACGCTACTCATTGTTAAGCAACGCTGCTCATTGTTAAGCAACGCTACTCATTCTCAAGCAACGCTTCTCATTCTCAAGCAACGCTACTCATTGTCAAACAACGCTACTCATTGTCAAGCAACGCTATTCATTGTATAACAACGCTACTCATTCTCTAACAACGTTACTCATTGTCAACCAACGTTACTCATTCTCAAGCAACGTTACTCATTCTCAAGCAATGCCAATCATAGTCAAGTAACGCTACTCATAGTCAAGCAACGCTACTCATATTCAAGCAACGCTACTTATAGTCAAGCAACGCTACTCATTGTTAGGCAACGCTACTCATTGTCAAGCAACGCTACTCATTCTCAAGCAATACTACTCATTGTTAATCAACGCTAATCATTCTCAAGCAACTCTACTCATTCTCAAGCAACACTACTCATTCTCAAGCAACGCTACTAATTTTCAAGAACCGCTACTCATTCTCAAGCAACGTTACTCATTCTCAAGCAACGCTACTCATTGTTAAGCAACGCTGCTCATTGTTAAGCAACGCCACTCATTCTCAAGCAACGGTACTCATTCTCAAGCAACGCTACTCATTTTCAAGCAACGGAACTCATTTTCAAGCAACGCTACTCATTCTCAAGCAACGCTACTCATTCTCAAGAAACGCTACTCATTCTCAAGCAACGCTACTCATTCTCAAGCAACGCTTCTTATTCTTAAGCAACGCTACTCATTCTCAAGCAACGGTACTCATTCTCAAGCAACGCTACTCATTTTCAAGCAACGGTACTCATTTTCAAGCAACGCTACTCATTCTCAAGCATCGCTACTAATTCTCAAGAAACGCTACTCATTCTCCAGCAACGCTACTCATTCTCAAGCAACGCTACTCATTCTCAAGCAACGCTTCTTATTCTTAAGCAACGCTACTGATTCTCAAGCAACGCTACTCATTCTCAAGCAACGCTACTCATTCCCAAGCAACGCTACTCATTGTTAAGCAACGCTGCTCATTGTTAAGCAACGCTACTCATTCTCAAGTAACGCAACTCATTCTCAAGCAACGCTACTCATTGGCAAGCAACGCAATTCATTCTCAAGCAACGCTACTCATTTTCAAGCAGCGCTACTCATTGTTAAGCAACGCTTCTCTTTGTTAAGCAACGATACTCATTGCTAAGCAACGCTACTCATTCTCAAGCAACGCTACTCATTCTCAAGAAACGCTACTCATTCTCAAGCAACGCTACTCATTCTCAAGCAACTCTACTCATTCTCATGCAACGCTACTCATTCTAAAGAAACGCTACTCATTCTCAAGCAACGCTACTCATTGTTAAGCAACGCTGCTCATTGTTAAGGAACGCTACTTATTCTCATGCAACTCTATTCATTCTCAAGCAACGCTACTCATTCTCAAACAACGCTACTCATTCTCAAGCGACTCTACTCATTCTGAAGCAACTAAACTCATTCTCAAGAAACGCTACTCATTCTCAAGCAACGCTACTCATTATTGAGCAACGCTTCTTATTCTTAAGCAACGCTACTCATTCTCAAGCAACGCTACTTTTTCTCATGCAACGCTACTCATTCTCAAGCAACGCTACTCATTGTTAAGCAACGCT
The DNA here is from genome assembly GCF_040958095.1 of Procambarus clarkii. NCBI lineage: Eukaryota > Metazoa > Arthropoda > Malacostraca > Decapoda > Cambaridae > Procambarus > Procambarus clarkii. The sequence continues at coordinate 39,623,896 of NC_091178.1, read as the reverse complement.
GCTCATTGTTAAGCAACGCTACTCAATCTCAAGCAACGTTATTCATTCTCAAGTAACGCTACTCATTCTCAAGCAACGCTACTCATTCTCAAGGAGCGCTACTCATTCTCAAGCAACGCTACTCATTCTCAAGCAACGCTACTGCTTTTCAAGCACCGCTTCTTATTCTTAACCAACGCAACTCATTCTCAAGCAACGGTACTCATTCTCAAGCAACGCTACTCATTTTCAAGCAACGGTACTCATTTTCAAGCAACGCTACTCATTCTCAAGCATCGCTACTAATTCTCAAGAAACGCTACTCATTCTCAAGCAACGCTACTCATTCTCAAGCAACGCTTCTTATTCTTAAGCAACGCTACTCATTCTCAAGCAACGGTACTCATTCTCAAGCAACGCTACTCATTTTCAAGCAACGGTACTCATTTTCAAGCAACGCTACTCATTCTCAAGCATCGCTACTAATTCTCAAGAAACGCTACTCATTCTCAAGCAACGCTACTCATTCTCAAGCAACGCTACTCATTCTCAAGCAACGCTTCTTATTCTTAAGCAACGCTACTCATTCTCAAGCAACGCTACTCATTCTCAAGCAACGCTACTCATTTTCAAGCAGCGCTACTCATTGTTAAGCAACGCTTCTCTTTGTTGGGCAACGATACTCATTGCTAAGCAACGCCACTCATTCTCAAGCAACGCTACTCATTCTCAAGAAACGCTACTCATTCTCAAGCAACGCTACTCATTCTCAAGCAACTCTACTCATTCTCATGCAACGCTACTCATTCTCAAGAAACGCTACTCATTCTCAAGCAACGCTACTCATTGTTAAGCAACGCTGCTCATTGTTAAAGAACGCTACTTATTCTCAAGCAACTCTATTCATTCTCAAGCAACGCTACTCATTTTCAAGCAAAGCTACTCATTCTCAAGCAACTCTACTCATTCTGAAGCAACTCAACTCATTCTCAAGAAACGCTACTCATTCTCAAGCAACGCTACTCATTGTTAAGCAAAGCTACTCTTTGTTAAGTAACGATACTCATTGTCAAGCAACGCTACTCATTCTCAAGCAATGCTACTCATTGTTAATCAACGCTAATCATTCTCAAGCAACTCTACTCATTCTCAAGCAACACTACTCATTCTAAAGCAACGCTACTAATTTTCAAGAACCGCTACTCATTCTCAAGCAACGTTACTCATTCTCAAGCAACGCTACTCATTGTTAAGCAACGCTGCTCATTGTTAAGCAACGCCACTCATTCTCAAGCAACGCTACTCATTCTCAAGAAATGCTACTCATTCTCAAGCAACGCTACTCATTCTCAAGCAACGCTACTCATTCTCAAGCAACGCTACTCATTATTGAGCAACGCTTCTTATTCTTAAGCAACGCTACTCATTCTCAAGCAACGCTACTTTTTCTCAAGCAACGCTACTCATTCTCAAGCAACGCTACTCATTGTTAAGCAACGCTGCTCATTGTTAAGCAACGCTACTCATTCTCAAGGAGCGCTACTCATTCTCAAGCAACGCTACTCATTCTCAAGCAACGCTTCTTATTCTTAAGCAACGCTACTCATTCTCAAGCAACGGTACTCATTCTCAAGCAACGCTACTCATTTTCAAGCAACGGTACTCATTTTCAAGCAACGCTACTCATTCTCAAGCATCGCTACTAATTCTCAAGAAACGCTACTCATTCTCCAGCAACGCTACTCATTCTCAAGCAACGCTACTCATTCTCAAGCAACGCTTCTTATTCTTAAGCAACGCTACTGATTCTCAAGCAACGCTACTCATTCTCAAGCAACGCTACTCATTCCCAAGCAACGCTACTCATTGTTAAGCAACGCTGCTCATTGTTAAGCAACGCTACTCATTCTCAAGTAACGCAACTCATTCTCAAGCAACGCTACTCATTGGCAAGCAACGCAATTCATTCTCAAGCAACGCTACTCATTTTCAAGCAGCGCTACTCATTGTTAAGCAACGCTTCTCTTTGTTAAGCAACGATACTCATTGCTAAGCAACGCTACTCATTCTCAAGCAACGCTACTCATTCTCAAGCAACTCTACTCATTCTCATGCAACGCTACTCATTCTAAAGAAACGCTACTCATTCTCAAGCAACGCTACTCATTGTTAAGCAACGCTGCTCATTGTTAAGGAACGCTACTTATTCTCAAGCAACTCTATTCATTCTCAAGCAACGCTACTCATTCTCAAACAACGCTACTCATTCTCAAGCGACTCTACTCATTCTGAAGCAACTAAACTCATTCTCAAGAAACGCTACTCATTCTCAAGCAACGCTACTCATTCTCAAGCAACTCTACTCATTCTCATGCAACGCTACTCATTCTAAAGAAACGCTACTCATTCTCAAGCAACGCTACTCATTGTTAAGCAACGCTGCTCATTGTTAAGGAACGCTACTTATTCTCAAGCAACTCTATTCATTCTCAAGCAACGCTACTCATTCTCAAACAACGCTACTCATTCTCAAGCGACTCTACTCATTCTGAAGCAACTAAACTCATTCTCAAGAAACGCTACTCATTCTCAAGCAACGCTACTCATTATTGAGCAACGCTTCTTATTCTTAAGCAACGCTACTCATTCTCAAGCAACGCTACTTTTTCTCAAGCAACGCTACTCATTCTCAAGCAACGCTACTCATTGTTAAGCAACGCTGCTCATTGTTAAGCAACGCTACTCAATCTCAAGCAACGTTATTCATTCTCAAGTAACGCTACTCATTCTCAAGCAACGCTACTCATTCTCAAGGAGCGCTACTCATTCTCAAGCAACGCTACTCATTCTCAAGCAACGCTACTCCTTTTCAAGCACCGCTTCTTATTCTTAAGCAACGCAACTCATTCTCAAGCAACGGTACTCATTCTCAAGCAACGCTACTCATTTTCAAGCAACGGTACTCATTTTCAAGCAACGCTACTCATTCTCAAGCATCGCTACTAATTCTCAAGAAACGCTACTCATTCTCAAGCAACGCTACTCATTTTCAAGCAACGCTTCTTATTCTTAAGCAACGCTACTCATTCTCAATCAACGGTACTCATTCTCAAGCAACGCTACTCATTTTCAAGCAACGGTACTCATTTTCAAGCAACGCTACTCATTCTCAAGCATCGCTACTAATTCTCAAGAAACGCTACTCATTCTCAAGCAACGCTACTCATTCTCAAGCAACGCTACTCATTCTCAAGCAACGCTTCTTATTCTTAAGCAACGCTACTCATTCTCAAGCAACGCTACTCATTCTCAAGCAACGCTACTCATTCCCAAGCAACGCTACTCATTGTTAAGCAACGCTGCTCATTGTTAAGCAACGCTACTCATTCTCAAGCAACGCTACTCATTCTCAAGTAACGCAACTCATTCTCAAGCAACGCTACTCATTGGCAAGCAACGCAATTCATTCTCAAGCAACGCTACTCATTTTCAAGGAGCGCTACTCATTGTTAAGCAACGCTTCTCTTTGTTGGGCAACGATACTCATTGCTAAGCAACGCTACTCATTCTCAAGCAACGCTACTCATTCTCAAGAAACGCTACTCATTCTCAAGCAACGCTACTCATTCTCAAGCAACTCTACTCATTCTCATGCAACGCTACTCATTCTCAAGAAACGCTACTCATTCTCAAGCAACGCTACTCATTGTTAAGCAACGCTGCTCATTGTTAAGGAACGCTACTTATTCTCAAGCAACTCTATTTCTTCTCAAGCAACGCTACTCATTCTCAAGCAATGCTACTCATTCTCAAGCAACTCTACTCATTCTGAAGCAACTCAACTCATTCTCAAGAAACGCTACTCATTCTCAAGCAACGCTACTCATTGTTAAGCAAAGCTACTCTTTGTTAAGTAACGATACTCATTGTTAAGCAATGCTACTCATTCTCAAGCAACGCTACTCATTGTTAAGCAACGCTGCTCATTGTTAAGCAACGCTACTCATTCTCAAGCAACGCTTCTCATTCACAAGCAACGCTACTCATTGTCAAACAACGCTACTCATTGTCAAGCAACGCTATTCATTGTATAACAACGCTACTCATTCTCTAACAACGTTACTCATTGTCAACCAACGTTACTCATTCTCAAGCAACGTTACTCATTCTCAAGCAATGCCAATCATAGTCAAGTAACGCTACTCATAGTCAAGCAACGCTACTCATAGTCAAGCAACGCTACTTATAGTCAAGCAACGCTACTCATTGTTAGGCAACGCTACTCATTGTCAAGCAACGCTACTCATTCTCAAGCAATGCTACTCATTGTTAATCAACGCTAATCATTCTCAAGCAACTCTACTCATTCTCAAGCAACACTACTCATTCTCCAGCAACGCTACTAATTTTCAAGAACCGCTACTCATTCTCAAGCAACGTTACTCATTCTCAAGCAACGCTACTCATTGTTAAGCAACGCTGCTCATTGTTAAGCAACGCCACTCATTCTCAAGCAACGCTACTCATTCTCAAGCAACGCTACTTTTTCTCAAGCAACGCTACTCATTCTCAAGCAACGCTACTCATTGTTAAGCAACGCTGCTCATTGTTAAGCAACGCTACTCAATCTCAAGGAGCGCTACTCATTCTCAAGCAACGCTACGCATTCTCAAGCAACGCTACTCCTTTTCAAGCACCGCTTCTTATTCTTAAGCAACGCTACTCATTCTCAAGCAACGCTACTTTTTCTCAAGCAACGCTACTCATTCTCAAGCAACGCTACTCATTGTTAAGCAACGCTGCTCATTGTTAAGCAACGCTACTCATTCTCAAGGAGCGCTACTCATTCTCAAGCAACGCTACTCATTCTCAAGCAACGCTACTCCTTTTCAAACACCGCTTCTTATTCTTAAGCAACGCAACTCATTCTCAAGCAACGGTACTCATTCTCAAGCAACGCTACTCATTTTCAAGCAACGGAACTCATTTTCAAGCAACGCTACTCATTCTCAAGCATCGCTACTAATTCTCAAGAAACGCTACTCATTCTCAAGCAACGCTACTCATTCTCAAGCAACGCTTCTTATTCTTAAGCAACGCTACTCATTCTCATGCAACGGTACTCATTCTCAAGCACCGCTACTCATTTTCAAGCAACGGTACTCATTTTCAAGCAACGCTACTCATTCTCAAGCATCGCTACTAATTCTCAAGAAACGCCACTCATTCATTAGCAACGCTACTCATTCTCAAGCAACGCTACTCATTCTCAAGCAACGCTTCTTATTCTTAAGCAACGCTACTGATTCTCAAGCAACGCTACTCATTCTCAAGCAACGCTACTCATTCCCAAGCAACGCTACTCATTGTTAAGCAACGCTGCTCATTGTTAAGCAACGCTACTCATTCTCAAGCAACGCTACTCATTCTCAAGTAACGCAACTCATTCTCAAGCAACGCTACTCATTGGCAAGCAACGCAATTCATTCTCAAGCAACGCTACTCATTTTCAAGCAGCGCTACTCATTGTTAAGCAACGCTTCTCTTTGTTAAGCAACGATACTCATTGCTAAGCAACGCTACTCATTCTCAAGCAACGCTACTCATTCTCAAGAAACGCTACTCATTCTCAAGCAACGCTACTCATTCTCAAGCAACTCTACTCATTCTCATGCAACGCTACTCATTCTAAAGAAACGCTACTCATTCTCAAGCAACGCTACTCATTGTTAAGCAACGCTGCTCATTGTTAAGGAACGCTACTTATTCTCAAGCAACTCTATTCATTCTCAACCAACGCTACTCATTCTCAAACAACGCTACTCATTCTCAAGCGACTCTACTCATTCTGAAGCAACTAAACTCATTCTCAAGAAACGCTACTCATTCTCAAGCAACGCTACTCATTATTGAGCAACGCTTCTTATTCTTAAGCAACGCTACTCATTCTCAAGCAACGCTACTTTTTCTCAAGCAACGCTACTCATTCTCAAGCAACGCTACTCATTGTTAAGCAACGCTGCTCATTGTTAAGCAACGCTACTCAATCTCAAGCAACGTTATTCATTCTCAAGTAACGCTACTCATTCTCAAGCAACGCTACTCATTCTCAAGGAGCGCTACTCATTCTCAAGCAACGCTACTCATTCTCAAGCAACGCTACTCCTTTTCAAGCACCGCTTCTTATTCTTAAGCAACGCAACTCATTCTCAAGCAACGGTACTCATTCTCAAGCAACGCTACTCATTTTCAAGCAACGGTACTCATTTTCAAGCAACGCTACTCATTCTCAAGCATCGCTACTAATTCTCAAGAAACGCTACTCATTCTCAAGCAACGCTACTCATTCTCAAGCAACGCTTCTTATTCTTAAGCAACGCTACTCATTCTCAATCAACGGTACTCATTCTCAAGCAACGCTACTCATTTTCAAGCAACGGTACTCATTTTCAAGCAACGCTACTCATTCTCAAGCATCGCTACTAATTCTCAAGAAACGCTACTCATTCTCAAGCAACGCTACTCATTCTCAAGCAACGCTACTCATTCTCAAGCAACGCTTCTTATTCTTAAGCAACGCTACTCATTCTCAAGCAACGCTACTCATTCTCAAGCAACGCTACTCATTCCCAAGCAACGCTGCTCATTGTTAAGGAACGCTACTTATTCTCAAGCAACTCTATTCATTCTCAAGCAACGCTACTCATTCTCAAACAACGCTACTCATTCTCAAGCGACTCTACTCATTCTGAAGCAACTAAACTCATTCTCAAGAAACGCTACTCATTCTCAAGCAACGCTACTCATTATTGAGCAACGCTTCTTATTCTTAAGCAACGCTACTCATTCTCAAGCAACGCTACTTTTTCTCAAGCAACGCTACTCATTCTCAAGCAACGCTACTCATTGTTAAGCAACGCTGCTCATTGTTAAGCAACGCTACTCAATCTCAAGCAACGTTATTCATTCTCAAGTAACGCTACTCATTCTCAAGCAACGCTACTCATTCTCAAGGAGCGCTACTCATTCTCAAGCAACGCTACTCATTCTCAAGCAACGCTACTCCTTTTCAAGCACCGCTTCTTATTCTTATGCAACGCAACTCATTCTCAAGCAACGGTACTCATTCTCAAGCAACGCTACTCATTTTCAAGCAACGGTACTCATTTTCAAGCAACGCTACTCATTCTCAAGCATCGCTACTAATTCTCAAGAAACGCTACTCATTCTCAAGCAACGCTACTCATTCTCAAGCAACGCTTCTTATTCTTAAGCAACGCTACTCATTCTCAAGCAACGGTACTCATTCTCAAGCAACGCTACTCATTTTCAAGCAACGGTACTCATTTTCAAGCAACGCTACTCATTCTCAAGCATCGCTACTAATTCTCAAGAAACGCTACTCATTCTCAAGCAACGCTACTCATTCTCAAGCAACGCTACTCATTCTCAAGCAACGCTTCTTATTCTTAAGCAACGCTACTCATTCTCAAGCAACGCTACTCATTCTCAAGCAACGCTACTCATTTTCAAACAGCGCTACTCATTGTTAAGCAACGCTTCTCTTTGTTGGGCAACGATACTCATTGCTAAGCAACGCCACTCATTCTCAAGCAACGCTACTCATTCTCAAGAAACGCTACTCATTCTCAAGCAACGCTACTCATTCTCAAGCAACTCTACTCATTCTCATGCAACGCTACTCATTCTCAAGAAACGCTACTCATTCTCAAGCAACGCTACTCATTGTTAAGCAACGCTGCTCATTGTTAAGGAACGCTACTTATTCTCAAGCAACTCTATTCATTCTCAAGCAACGCTACTCATTCTCAAGCAAAGCTACTCATTCTCAAGCAACTCTACTCATTCTGAAGCAACTCAACTCATTCTCAAGAAACGCAACTCATTCTCAAGCAACGCTACTCATTGTTAAGCAAAGCTACTCTTTGTTAAGTAACGATACTCATTGTCAAGCAACGCTACTCATTCTCAAGCAATGCTACTCATTGTTAATCAACGCTAATCATTCTCAAGCAACTCTACTCATTCTCAAGCAACACTACTCATTCTAAAGCAACGCTACTAATTTTCAAGAACCGCTACTCATTCTCAAGCAACGTTACTCATTCTCAAGCAACGCTACTCATTGTTAAGCAACGCTGCTCATTGTTAAGCAACGCCACTCATTCTCAAGCAACGCTACTCATTCTCAAGAAATGCTACTCATTCTCAAGCAACGCTACTCATTCTCAAGCAACGCTACTCATTGTTAAGCAACGCTGCTCATTGTTAAGCAACGCTACTCATTCTCAAGGAGCGCTACTCATTCTCAAGCAACGCTACTCATTCTCAAGCAACGCTACTCCTTTTCAAACACCGCTTCTTATTCTTAAGCAACGCAACTCATTCTCAAGCAACGGTACTCATTCTCAAGCAACGCTACTCATTTTCAAGCAACGGAACTCATTTTCAAGCAACGCTACTCATTCTCAAGCATCGCTACTAATTCTCAAGAAACGCTACTCATTCTCAAGCAACGCTACTCATTCTCAAGCAACGCTTCTTATTCTTAAGCAACGCTACTCATTCTCAAGCAACGGTACTCATTCTCAAGCACCGCTACTCATTTTCAAGCAACGGTACTCATTTTCAAGCAACGCTACTCATTCTCAAGCATCGCTACTAATTCTCAAGAAACGCTACTCATTCTCCAGCAACGCTACTCATTCTCAAGCAACGCTACTCATTCTCAAGCAACGCTTCTTATTCTTAAGCAACGCTACTGATTCTCAAGCAACGCTACTCATTCTCAAGCAACGCTACTCATTCCCAAGCAACGCTACTCATTGTTAAGCAACGCTGCTCATTGTTAAGCAACGCTACTCATTCTCAAGCAACGCTACTCATTCTCAAGTAACGCAACTCATTCTCAAGCAACGCTACTCATTGGCAAGAAACGCAATTCATTCTCAAGCAACGCTACTCATTTTCAAGCAGCGCTACTCATTGTTAAGCAACGCTTCTCTTTGTTAAGCAACGATACTCATTGCTAAGCAACGCTACTCATTCTCAAGCAACGCTACTCATTCTCAAGAAACGCTACTCATTCTCAAGCAACGCTACTCATTCTCAAGCAACTCTACTCATTCTCATGCAACGCTACTCATTCTAAAGAAACGCTACTCATTCTCAAGCAACGCTACTCATTGTTAAGCAACGCTGCTCATTGTTAAGGAACGCTACTTATTCTCAAGCAACTCTATTCATTCTCAAGCAACGCTACTCATTCTCAAACAACGCTACTCATTCTCAAGCGACTCTACTCATTCTGAAGCAACTAAACTCATTCTCAAGAATCGCTACTCATTCTCAAGCAACGCTACTCATTATTGAGCAACGCTTCTTATTCTTAAGCAACGCTACTCATTCTCAAGCAACGCTACTTTTTCTCAAGCAACGCTACTCATTCTCAAGCAACGCTACTCATTGTTAAGCAACGCTGCTCATTGTTAAGCAACGCTACTCAATCTCAAGCAACGTTATTCATTCTCAAGTAACGCTACTCATTCTCAAGCAACGCTACTCATTCTCAAGGAGCGCTACTCATTCTCAAGCAACGCTACTCATTCTCAAGCAACGCTACTCCTTTTCAAGCACCGCTTCTTATTCTTAAGCAACGCAACTCATTCTCAAGCAACGGTACTCATTCTCAAGCAACGCTACTCATTTTCAAGCAACGGTACTCATTTTCAAGCAACGCTACTCATTCTCAAGCATCGCTACTAATTCTCAAGAAACGCTACTCATTCTCAAGCAACGCTACTCATTCTCAAGCAACGCTTCTTATTCTTAAGCAACGCTACTCATTCTCAATCAACGGTACTCATTCTCAAGCAACGCTACTCATTTTCAAGCAACGGTACTCATTTTCAAGCAACGCTACTCATTCTCAAGCATCGCTACTAATTCTCAAGAAACGCTACTCATTCTCAAGCAACGCTACTCATTCTCAAGCAACGCTACTCATTCTCAAGCAACGCTTCTTATTCTTAAGCAACGCTACTCATTCTCAAGCAACGCTACTCATTCTCAAGCAACGCTACTCATTCCCAAGCAACGCTGCTCATTGTTAAGGAACGCTACTTATTCTCAAGCAACTCTATTCATTCTCAAGCAACGCTACTCATTCTCAAACAACGCTACTCATTCTCAAGCGACTCTACTCATTCTGAAGCAACTAAACTCATTCTCAAGAAACGCTACTCATTCTCAAGCAACGCTACTCATTATTGAGCAACGCTTCTTATTCTTAAGCAACGCTACTCATTCTCAAGCAACGCTACTTTTTCTCAAGCAACGCTACTCATTCTCAAGCAACGCTACTCATTGTTAAGCAACGCTGCTCATTGTTAAGCAACGCTACTCAATCTCAAGCAACGTTATTCATTCTCAAGTAACGCTACTCATTCTCAAGCAACGCTACTCATTCTCAAGGAGCGCTACTCATTCTCAAGCAACGCTACTCATTCTCAAGCAACGCTACTCCTTTTCAAGCACCGCTTCTTATTCTTAAGCAACGCAACTCATTCTCAAGCAACGGTACTCATTCTCAAGCAACGCTACTCATTTTCAAGCAACGGTACTCATTTTCAAGCAACGCTACTCATTCTCAAGCATCGCTACTAATTCTCAAGAAACGCTACTCATTCTCAAGCAACGCTACTCATTCTCAAGCAACGCTTCTTATTCTTAAGCAACGCTACTCATTCTCAAGCAACGGTACTCATTCTCAAGCAACGCTACTCATTTTCAAGCAACGGTACTCATTTTCAAGCAACGCTACTCATTCTCACGCATCGCTACTAATTCTCAAGAAACGCTACTCATTCTCAAGCAACGCTACTCATTCTCAAGCAACGCTACTCATTCTCAAGCAACGCTTCTTATTCTTAAGCAACGCTACTCATTCTCAAGCAACGCTACTCATTCTCAAGCAACGCTACTCATTTTCAAGCAGCGCTACTCATTGTTAAGCAACGCTTCTCTTTGTTGGGCAACGATACTCATTGCTAAGCAACGCCACTCATTCTCAAGCAACGCTACTCATTCTCAAGAAACGCTACTCATTCTCAAGCAACGCTACTCATTCTCAAGCAACTCTACTCATTCTCATGCAACGCTACTCATTCTCAAGAAACGCTACTCATTCTCAAGCAACGCTACTCATTGTTAAGCAACGCTGCTCATTGTTAAGGAACGCTACTTATTCTCAAGCAACTCTATTCATTCTCAAGCAACGCTACTCATTCTCAAGCAAAGCTACTCATTCTCAAGCAACTCTACTCATTCTGAAGCAACTCAACTCATTCTCAAGAAACGCTACTCATTCTCAAGCAACGCTACTCATTGTTAAGCAAAGCTACTCTTTGTTAAGTAACGATACTCATTGTCAAGCAACGCTACTCATTCTCAAGCAATGCTACTCATTGTTAATCAACGCTAATCATTCTCAAGCAACTCTACTCATTCTCAAGCAACACTACTCATTCTAAAGCAACGCTACTAATTTTCAAGAACCGCTACTCATTCTCAAGCAACGTTACTCATTCTCAAGCAACGCTACTCATTGTTAAGCAACGCTGCTCATTGTTAAGCAACGCCACTCATTCTCAAGCAACGCTACTCATTCTCAAGAAATGCTACTCATTCTCAAGCAACGCTACTCATTCTCAAGCAACGCTACTCATTCTCAAGCAATGCTACTCATTATTGAGCAACGCTTCTTATTCTTAAGCAACGCTACTCATTCTCAAGCAACGCTACTTTTTCTCAAGCAACGCTACTCATTCTCAAGCAACGCTACTCATTGTTAAGCAACGCTGCTCATTGTTAAGCAACGCTACTCAATCTCAAGGAGCGCTACTCATTCTCAAGCAACGCTACTCATTCTCAAGCAACGCTACTCCTTTTCAAGCACCGCTTCTTATTCTTAAGCAACGCAACTCATTCTCAAGCAACGCTACTTTTTCTCAAGCAACGCTACTCATTCTCAAGCAACGCTACTCATTGTTAAGCAACGCTGCTCATTGTTAAGCAACGCTACTCATTCTCAAGGAGCGCTACTCATTCTCAAGCAACGCTACTCATTCTCAAGCAACTCTACTCCTTTTCAAACACCGCTTCTTATTCTTAAGCAACGCAACTCATTCTCAAGCAACGGTACTCATTCTCAAGCAACGCTACTCATTTTCAAGCAACGGAACTCATTTTCAAGCAACGCTACTCATTCTCAAGCATCGCTACTAATTCTCAAGAAACGCTACTCATTCTCAAGCAACGCTACTCATTCTCAAGCAACGCTTCTTATTCTTAAACAACGCTACTCATTCTCAAGCAACGGTACTCATTCTGAAGCAACGCTACTCATTTTCAAGCAACGGTACTCATTTTCAAGCAACGCTACTCATTCTCAAGCATCGCTACTAATTCTCAAGAAACGCTACTCATTCTCCAGCAACGTTACTCATTCTCAAGCAACGCTACTCATTCTCAAGCAACGCTTCTTATTCTTAAGCAACGCTACTGATTCTCAAGCAACGCTACTCATTCTCATGCAACGCTACTCATTCCCAAGCAACGCTACTCATTGTTAAGCAACGCTGCTCATTGTTAAGCAACGCTACTCATTCTCAAGTAACGCAACTCATTCTCAAGCAACGCTACTCATTGGCAAGCAACGCAATTCATTCTCAAGCAACGCTACTCATTTTCAAGCAGCGCTACTCATTGTTAAGCAACGCTTCTCTTTGTTAAGCAACGATACTCATTGCTAAGCAACGCTACTCATTCTCAAGCAACGCTACTCATTCTCAAGAAACGCTACTCATTCTCAAGCAACGCTACTCATTCTCAAGCAACTCTACTCATTCTCATGCAACGCTACTCATTCTAAAGAAACGCTACTCATTCTCAAGCAACGCTACTCATTGTTAAGCAACGCTGCTCATTGTTAAGGAACGCTACTTATTCTCAAGCAACTCTATTCATTCTCAAGCAACGCTACTCATTCTCAAACAACGCTACTCATTCTCAAGCGACTCTACTCATTCTGAAGCAACTAAACTCATTCTCAAGAAACGCTACTCATTCTCAAGCAACGCTACTCATTATTGAGCAACGCTTCTTATTCTTAAGCAACGCTACTCATTCTCAAGCAACGCTACTTTTTCTCAAGCAACGCTACTCATTTTCAAGCAACGCTACTCATTGTTAAGCAACGCTGCTCATTGTTAAGCAACGCTACTCAATCTCAAGCAACGTTATTCATTCTCAAGTAACGCTACTCATTCTCAAGCAACGCTACTCATTCTCAAGGAGCGCTACTCATTCTCAAGCAACGCTACTCATTCTCAAGCAACGCTACTCCTTTTCAAGCACCGCTTCTTATTCTTAAGCAACTCAACTCATTCTCAAGCAACGCTACTCATTCTCAAGCAACGCTACTCATTTTCAAGCAACGGTACTCATTTTCAAACAACGCTACTCATTCTCAAGCATCGCTACTAATTCTCAAGAAACGCTACTCATTCTCAAGCAACGCTACTCATTCTCAAGCAACGCTTCTTATTCTTAAGCAACGCTACTCATTCTCAATCAACGGTACTCATTCTCAAGCAACGCTACTCATTTTCAAGCAACGGTACTCATTTTCAAGCAACGCTACTCATTCTCAAGCATCGCTACTAATTCTCAAGAAACGCTACTCATTCTCAAGCAACGCTACTCATTCTCAAGCAACGCTACTCATTCTCAAGCAACGCTTCTTATTCTTAAGCAACGCTACTCATTCTCAAGCAACGCTACTCATTCTCAAGCAACGCTACTCATTCCCAAGCAACGCTACTCATTGTTAAGCAACGCTGCTCATTGTTAAGCAACGCTACTCATTCTCAAGCAACGCTACTCATTCTCAAGTAACGCAACTCATTCTCAAGCAACGCTACTCATTGGCAAGCAACGCAATTCATTCTCAAGCAACGCTACTCATTTTCAAGGAGCGCTACTCATTGTTAAGCAACGCTTCTCTTTGTTGGGCAACGATACTCATTGCTAAGCAACGCTACTCATTCTCAAGCAACGCTACTCATTCTCAAGAAACGCTACTCATTCTCAAGCAACGCTACTCATTCTCAAGCAACTCTACTCATTCTCATGCAACGCTACTCATTCTCAAGAAACGCTACTCATTCTCAAGCAACGCTACTCATTGTTAAGCAACGCTGCTCATTGTTAAGGAACGCTACTTATTCTCAAGCAACTCTATTTCTTCTCAAGCAACGCTACTCATTCTCAAGCAAAGCTACTCATTCTCAAGCAACTCTACTCATTCTGAAGCAACTCAACTCATTCTCAAGAAACGCTACTTATTCTCAAGCAACGCTACTCATTGTTAAGCAAAGCTACTCTTTGTTAAGTAACGATACTCATTGTTAAGCCATGCTACTCATTCTCAAGCAACGCTACTCATTGTTAAGCAACGCTGCTCATTGTTAAGCAACGCTACTCATTCTCAAGCAACGCTTCTCATTCTCAAGCAACGCTACTCATTGTCAAACAACGCTACTCATTGTCAAGCAACGCTATTCATTGTATAACAACGCTACTCATTCTCTAACAACGTTACTCATTGTCAACCAACGTTACTCATTCTCAAGCAACGTTACTCATTCTCAAGCAATGCCAATCATAGTCAAGTAACGCTACTCATAGTCAAGCAACGCTACTCATAGTCAAGCAACGCTACTTATAGTCAAGCAACGCTACTCATTGTTAGGCAACGCTACTCATTGTCAAGCAACGCTACTCATTCTCAAGCAATGCTACTCATTGTTAATCAACGCTAATCATTCTCAAGCAACTCTACTCATTCTCAAGCAACACTACTCATTCTCAAGCAACGCTACTAATTTTCAAGAACCGCTACTCATTCTCAAGCAACGTTACTCATTCTCAAGCAACGCTACTCATTGTTAAGCAACGCTGCTCATTGTTAAGCAACGCCACTCATTCTCAAGCAACGCTACTCATTCTCAAGCAACGCTACTTTTTCTCAAGCAACGCTACTCATTCTCAAGCAACGCTACTCATTGTTAAGCAACGCTACTCAATCTCAAGGAGCGCTACTCATTCTCAAGCAACGCTACGCATTCTCAAGCAACGCTACTCCTTTTCAAGCACCGCTTCTTATTCTTAAGCAACGCTACTCATTCTCAAGCAACGCTACTTTTTCTCAAGCAACGCTACTCATTCTCAAGCAACGGAACTCATTTTCAAGCAACGCTACTCATTCTCAAGCATCGCTACTAATTCTCAAGAAACGCTACTCATTCTCAAGCAACGCTACTCATTCTCAAGCAACGCTTCTTATTCTTAAGCAACGCTACTCATTCTCAAGCAACGGTACTCATTCTCAAGCAACGCTACTCATTTTCAAGCAACGGTACTCATTTTCAAGCAACGCTACTCATTCTCAAGCATCGCTACTAATTCTCAAGAAACGCTACTCATTCTCCAGCAACGCTACTCATTCTCAAGCAACGCTACTCATTCTCAAGCAACGCTTCTTATTCTTAAGCAACGCTACTGATTCTCAAGCAACGCTACTCATTCTCAAGCAACGCTACTCATTCCCAAGCAACGCTACTCAATGTTATGCAACGCTGCTCATTGTTAAGCAACGCTACTCATTCTCAAGCAACGCTACTCATTCTCAAGTAACGCAACTCATTCTCAAGCAACGCTACTCATTGGCAAGCAACGCAATTCATTCTCAAGCAACGCTACTCATTTTCAAGCAGCGCTACTCATTGTTAAGCAACGCTTCTCTTTGTTAAGCAACGATACTCATTGCTAAGCAACGCTACTCATTCTCAAGCAACGCTACTCATTCTCAAGAAACGCTACTCATTCTCAAGCAACGCTACTCATTCTCAAGCAACTCTACTCATTCTCATGCAACGCTACTCATTCTAAAGAAACGCTACTCATTCTCAAGCAACGCTACTCATTGTTAAGCAACGCTGCTCATTGTTAAGGAACGCTACTTATTCTCAAGCAACTCTATTCATTCTCAAGCAACGCTACTCATTCTCAAACAACGCTACTCATTCTCAAGCGACTCTACTCATTCTGAAGCAACTAAACTCATTCTCAAGAAACGCTACTCATTCTCAAGCAACGCTACTCATTATTGAGCAACGCTTCTTATTCTTAAGCAACGCTACTCATTCTCAAGCAACGCTACTTTTTCTCAAGCAACGCTACTCATTCTCAAGCAACGCTACTCATTGTTAAGCAACGCTGCTCATTGTTAGGCAACGCTACTCAATCTCAAGCAACGTTATTCATTCTCAAGTAACGCTACTCATTCTCAAGCAACGCTACTCATTCTCAAGGAGCGCTACTCATTCTCAAGCAACGCTACTCATTCTCAAGCAACGCTACTCCTTTTCAAGCACCGCTTCTTATTCTTAAGCAACGCAACTCATTCTCAAGCAACGGTACTCATTCTCAAGCAACGCTACTCATTTTCACGCAACGGTACTCATTTTCAAGCAACGCTACTCATTCTCAAGCATCGCTACTAATTCTCAAGAAACGCTACTCATTCTCAAGCAACGCTACTCATTCTCAAGCAACGCTTCTTATTCTTAAGCAACGCTACTCATTCTCAATCAACGGTACTCATTCTCAAGCAACGCTACTCATTTTCAAGCAACGGTACTCATTTTCAAGCAACGCTACTCATTCTCAAGCATCGCTACTAATTCTCAAGAAACGCTTCTCATTCTCAAGCAACGCTACTCATTCTCAAGCAACGCTACTCATTCTCAAGCAACGCTTCTTATTCTTAAGCAACGCTACTCATTCTCAAGCAACGCTACTCATT
The DNA here is from genome assembly GCF_040958095.1 of Procambarus clarkii. NCBI lineage: Eukaryota > Metazoa > Arthropoda > Malacostraca > Decapoda > Cambaridae > Procambarus > Procambarus clarkii. The sequence continues at coordinate 39,606,969 of NC_091178.1, read as the reverse complement.
CTCAAGCAACGCTACTCATTCCCAAGCAACGCTACTCATTGTTAAGCAACGCTGCTCATTGTTAAGCAACGCTACTCATTCTCAAGCAACGCTACTCATTCTCAAGTAACGCAACTCATTCTCAAGCAACGCTACTTATTGGCAAGCAACGCAATTCATTCTCAAGCAACGCTACTCATTTTCAAGGAGCGCTACTCAGTGTTAAGCAACGCTTCTCTTTGTTGGGCAACGATACTCATTGCTAAGCAACGTTACTCATTCTCAAGCAACGCTACTCATTCTCAAGAAACGCTACTCATTCTCAAGCAACGCTACTCATTCTCAAGCAACTCTACTCATTCTCATGCAACGCTACTCATTCTCAAGAAACGCTACTCATTCTCAAGCAACGCTACTCATTGTTAAGCAACGCTGCTCATTGTTAAGGAACGCTACTTATTCTCAAGCAACTCTATTTCTTCTCAAGCAACGCTACTCATTCTCAAGCAAAGCTACTCATTCTCAAGCAACTCTACTCATTCTGAAGCAACTCAACTCATTCTCAAGAAACGCTACTCATTCTCAAGCAACGCTACTCATTGTTAAGCAAAGCTACTCTTTGTTAAGTAACGATACTCATTGTTAAGCAATGCTACTCATTCTCAAGCAACGCTACTCATTGTTAAGCAACGCTGCTCATTGTTAAGCAACGCTACTCATTCTCTAGCAACGCTTCTCATTCTCAAGCAACGCTACTCATTGTCAAACAACGCTACTCATTGTCAAGCAACGCTATTCATTGTATAACAACGCTACTCATTCTCTAACAACGTTACTCATTGTCAACCAACGTTACTCATTCTCAAGCAACGTTACTCATTCTCAAGCAATGCCAATCATAGTCAAGTAACGCTACTCATAGTCAAGCAACGCTACTCATAGTCAAGCAACGCTACTTATAGTCAAGCAACGCTACTCATTGTTAGGCAACGCTACTCTTTGTCAAGCAACGCTACTCATTCTCAAGCAATGCTACTCATTGTTAATCAACGCTAATCATTCTCAAGCAACTCTACTCATTCTCAAGCAACACTACTCATTCTCAAGCAACGCTACTAATTTTCAAGAACCGCTACTCATTCTCAAGCAACGTTACTCATTCTCAAGCAACGCTACTCATTGTTAAGCAACGCTGCTCATTGTTAAGCAACGCCACTCATTCTCAAGCAACGCTACTCATTCTCAAGCAACGCTACTTTTTCTCAAGCAACGCTACTCATTCTCAAGCAACGCTACTCATTGTTAAGCAACGCTGCTCATTGTTAAGCAACGCTACTCAATCTCAAGGAGCGCTACTCATTCTCAAGCAACGCTACGCATTCTCAAGCAACGCTACTCCTTTTCAAGCACCGCTTCTTATTCTTAAGCAACGCTACTCATTCTCAAGCAACGCTACTTTTTCTCAAGCAACGCTACTCATTCTCAAGCAACGCTACTCATTGTTAAGCAACGCTGCTCATTGTTAAGCAACGCTACTCATTCTCAAGGAGCGCTACTCATTCTCAAGCAACGCTACTCATTCTCAAGCAACGCTACTCCTTTTCAAACACCGCTTCTTATTCTTAAGCAACGCAACTCATTCTCAAGCAACGGTACTCATTCTCAAGCAACGCTACTCATTTTCAAGCAACGGAACTCATTTTCAAGCAACGCTACTCATTCTCAAGCATCGCTACTAATTCTCAAGAAACGCTACTCATTCTCAAGCAACGCTACTCATTCTCAAGCAACGCTTCTTATTCTTAAGCAACGCTACTCATTCTCAAGCAACGGTACTCATTCTCAAGCAACGCTACTCATTTTCAAGCAACGGTACTCATTTTCAAGCAACGCTACTCATTCTCAAGCATTGCTACTAATTCTCAAGAAACGCTTCTTATTCTTAAGCAACGCTACTGATTCTCAAGCAACGGTACTCATTCTCCAGCAACGCTACTCATTCTCAAGCAACGCTACTCATTCTCAAGCAACACTTCTTATTCTTAAGCAACGCTACTGATTCTCAAGCAACGCTACTCATTCTCAAGCAACGCTACTCATTCCCAAGCAACGCTACTCATTGTTAAGCAACACTGCTCATTGTTAAGCAACGCTACTCATTCTCAAGCAACGCTACTCATTCTCAAGTAACGCAACTCATTCTCAAGCAACGCTACTCATTGGCAAGCAACGCAATTCATTCTCAAGCAACGCTACTCATTTTCAAGCAGCGCTACTCATTGTTAAGCAACGCTTCTCTTTGTTAAGCAACGATACTCATTGCTAAGCAACGCTACTCATTCTCAAGCAACGCTACTCATTCTCAAGAAACGCTACTCATTCTCAAGCAACGCTACTCATTCTCAAGCAACTCTACCCATTCTCATGCAACGCTACTCATTCTAAAGAAACGCTACTCATTCTCAAGCAACGCTACTCATTGTTAAGCAACGCTGCTCATTGTTAAGGAACGCTACTTATTCTCAAGCAACTCTATTCATTCTCAAGCAACGCTACTCATTCTCAAACAACGCTACTCATTCTCAAGCAACTCTACTCATTCTGAAGCAACTCAACTCATTCTCAAGAAACGCTACTCATTCTCAAGCAACGCTACTCATTATTGAGCAACGCTTCTTATTCTTAAGCAACGCTACTCATTCTCAAGCAACGCTACTTTTTCTCAAGCAACGCTACTCATTCTCAAGCAACGCTACTCATTGTTAAGCAACGCTGCTCATTGTTAAGCAACGCTACTCAATCTCAAGCAACGTTATTCATTCTCAAGTAACGCTACTCATTCTCAAGCAACGCTACTCATTCTCAAGGAGCGCTACTCATTCTCAAGCAACGCTACTCATTCTCAAGCAACGCTACTCCTTTTCAAGCACCGCTTCTTATTCTTAAGCAACGCAACTCATTCTCAAGCAACGGTACTCATTCTCAAGCAACGCTACTCATTTTCAAGCAACGGTACTCATTTTCAAGCAACGCTACTCATTCTCAAGCATCGCTACTAATTCTCAAGAAACGCTACTCATTCTCAAGCAACGCTACTCATTCTCAAGCAACGCTTCTTATTCTTAAGCAACGCTACTCATTCTCAAGCAACGGTACTCATTCTCAAGCAACGCTACTCATTTTCAAGCAACGGTACTCATTTTCAAGCAACGCTACTCATTCTCAAGCATCGCTACTAATTCTCAAGAAACGCTACTCATTCTCAAGCAACGCTACTCATTCTCAAGCAATGCTACTCATTCTCAAGCAACGCTTCTTATTCTTAAGCAACGCTACTCATTCTCAAGCAACGCTACTCATTCTCAAGCAATGCTACTCATTCTCAAGCAACGCTTCTTATTCTTAAGCAACGCAACTCATTCTCAAGCAACGCTACTCATTGGCAAGCAACGCAATTCATTCTCAAGCAACGCTACTCATTTTCAAGCAGCGCTACTCATTGTTAAGCAACGCTTCTCTTTGTTGGGCAACGATACTCATTGCTAAGCAACGCTACTCATTCTCAAGCAACGCTACTCATTCTCAAGAAACGCTACTCATTCTCAAGCAACGCTACTCATTCTCAAGCAACTCTACTCATTCTCATGCAACGCTACTCATTCTCAAGAAACGCTACTCATTCTCAAGCAACGCTACTCATTGTTAAGCAACGCTGCTCATTGTTAAGGAACGCTACTTATTCTCAAGCAACTCTTTTTCTTCTCAAGCAACGCTACTCATTCTCAAGCAAAGCTACTCATTCTCAAGCAACTCTACTCATTCTGAAGCAACTCAACTCATTCTCAAGAAACGCTACTCATTCTCAAGCAACGCTACTCATTGTTAAGCAAAGCTACTCTTTGTTAAGTAACGATGCTCATTGTTAAGCAACGCTACTCATTCTCAAGCAACGCTACTCATTGTTAAGCAACGCTGCTCATTGTTAAGCAACGCTACTCATTCTCAAGCAACGCTTCTCTTTCTCAAGCAACGCTACTCATTGTCAAACAACGCTACTCATTGTCAAGCAACGCTATTCATTGTATAACAACGCTACTCATTCTCTAACAACGTTACTCATTGTCAACCAACGTTACTCATTCTCAAGCAACGTTACTCATTCTCAAGCAATGCCAATCATAGTCAAGTAACGCTACTCATAGTCAAGCAACGCTACTCATAGTCAAGCAACGCTACTTATAGTCAAGCAACGCTACTCATTGTTAGGCAACGCTACTCATTGTCAAGCAACGCTACTCATTCTCAAGCAATGCTACTCATTGTTAATCAACGCTAATCATTCTCAAGCAACTCTACTCATTCTCAAGCAACGCTACTAATTCTCAAGAACCGCTACTCATTCTCAAGCAACGTTACTCATTCTCAAGCAACGCTACTCATTGTTAAGCAACGCTGCTCATTGTTAAGCAACGCCACTCATTCTCAAGCAACGCTACTCATTCTCAAGAAATGCTACTGATTCTCAAGCAACGCTACTCATTCTCAAGCAACGCTACTCATTCTCAAGCAACGCTACTCATTATTGAGCAACGCTTCTTATTCTTAAGCAACGCTACTCATTCTCAAGCAACGCTACTTTTTCTCAAGCAACGCTACTCATTCTCAAGCAACGCTACTCATTGTTAAGCAACGCTGCTCATTGTTAAGCAACGCTACTCAATCTCAAGCAACGTTATTCATTCTCAAGTAACGCTACTCATTCTCAAGCAACGCTACTCATTCTCAAGGAGCGCTACTCATTCTCAAGCAACGCTACTCATTCTCAAGCAACGCTACTCCTTTTCAAGCACCGCTTCTTATTCTTAAGCAACGCAACTCATTCTCAAGCAACGGTACTCATTCTCAAGCAACGCTACTCATTTTCAAGCAACGGTACTCATTTTCAAGCAACGCTACTCATTCTCAAGCAACGCTACTCATTCTCAAGCAACGCTTCTTATTCTTAAGCAACGCTACTCATTCTCAAGCAACGGTACTCATTCTTTAAGCAACGCTACTCATTTTCAAGCAACGGTACTCATTTTCAAGCAACGCTACTCATTCTCAAGCATCGCTACTAATTCTCAAGAAACGCTACTCATTCTCAAGCAACGCTACTCATTCTCAAGCAACGCTTCTTATTCTTAAGCAACGCTACTCATTCTCAAGCAACGGTACTCATTCTCAAGCAACGCTACTCATTCTCAAGCAACGCTACTCATTCTCAAGCAACGCTACTCATTCTCAAGCAACGCTACTCATTCTCAAGCAACGCTACTCATTCTCAAGCAATGCTACTCATTGTTAATCAACGCTAATCATTCTCAAGCAACTCTACTCATTCTCAAGCAACACTACTCATTCTCAAGCAACGCTACTAATTCTCAAGAAACGCTACTCATTCTCAAGCAACGCTACTCATTCTCAAGCAACGTTACTCATTCTCAAGCAACGCTACTCATTGTTAAGCAACGCTGCTCATTGTTAAGCAACGCCACTCATTCTCAAGCAACGCTACTCATTCTCAAGAAATGATACTCATTCTCAAGCAACGCTACTCATTCTCAAGCAACGCTACTCATTCTCAAGCAACGCTACTCATTATTGAGCAACGCTTCTTATTCTTAAGCAACGCTACTCATTCTCTAGCAACGCTACTTTTTCTCAAGCAACGCTACTCATTCTCAAGCAACGCTACTCATTGTTAAGCAACGCTGCTCATTGTTATGCAACGCTACTCAATCTCAAGCAACGCTACTCATTCTCAAGTAACGCTACTCATTCTCAAGCAACGCTACTCATTATTGAGCAACGCTTCTTATTCTTAAGCAACGCTACTCATTCTCAAGCAACGCTACTTTTTCTCAAGCAACGCTACTCATTCTCAAGCAACGCTACTCATTGTTAAGCAACGCTGCTCATTGTTAAGCAACGCTACTCAATCTCAAGCAACGTTATTCATTCTCAAGTAACGCTACTCATTCTCAAGCAACGCTACTCATTCTCAAGGAACGCTACTCATTCTCAAGCAACGCTACTCATTGTCAAGCAACACTACTCATTCTCAAGCAACGGTACTCATTTTCATGAAACGCTTCTCATTCTCAAACAATGCTACTCATTGTTAAGCAACGCTACTCATTGTTAAGCAACGCTACTCATTCTCAAGAAACGCTACTCATTTTCAAGCAACGGTACTCATTGTTAAGCAACGCTACTCTTTGTTGAGCAACGATACTCATTGTTAAGTAACGCTACTTATTCTGAAGCAACGCTACTCATTCTCAAGTAACGCAACTCATTCTCAAGCAACGCTATTCATTGTATAACAACGCTACTCATTCTCAAGTAACGCAACTCATTCTCAAGCAACGCTATTCATTGTATAACAACGCTACTCATTCTCAAGCAACGTTACTCATTCTCAAGCAATGCCAATCATAGTCAAGTAACGCTACTCATAGTCAAGCAACGCTACTTATAGTCAAGCAACGCACCTCATTGTTAAGCAACGCTACTCATTCTCAAGCAACGGTACTCATTCTCAAGCAACGCTACTCATTCTCATACAACGCTACTCATTCTCAAGCAACGGTACTCATTCTCAAGCAACGCTACTGTTACGGCCCTCTCGGGTCGCAACTGAGTTCGTACTCTGATGTTATTAGAGGAAGTTGTATCCGGCCCCAAGCCAGTAGTGGCTTTCAAGGGATGAGATCCGTGACGCAAGTAACTTAAAGGGGAAGGGAAATAAAGTCAAGAACTTAAGATTATAATTATTACCATCACCAAATAAATAATATATAAAAGGTTACTCAGGGGGAGGGGGTATTAACACTGCGCAAGGGAATTATATACACTATTGTCTTCTCCTAAAGACTCTGGATCCCAACTCTCGGTGCCAAATCCTCGGTGCTTTCGTGGCCTCTTTGACGAATCCTTTCGACAAGCTGAATCTACCCTGGCCACAGGCCAGCCAAAACACAGTTCCACTGGGGGCACCGCTGTGGAGGCCGTCAACCACAAGTCCAGCAGGTCTGCTGGCAGGTTCCGGAACAGCAACGCTGGTCAGGCCACTCCACGAGCGATACTAGGGTAGCGCCCTAGTCAGGAGCCTCGTGTGATACCACAAATCACTCTCCTGTCCTCAATAAACCAGTGGTTAATCGTCTCCAGCAGTCGGTCCCGGGTATGACAATCCTCAACTGCCGCTTCACAGGCAGGGAAACACCACAGTGTTCCTCCGGGAGACGACTCACAGCTGCTGCAGCAAAGCACAAGGTATGGAGACGGCTGCCTTGGGTAGACTGACTCAACTTCCATCACAGCAGTCCCAGGTCGACTCTGCAAGCAGACACGTCATCAATAACAGGGACACACTAAAGCACCTCACTTACAGGCTCAGACACAAACGCCCGACGTATCCACTCCATAGATGGCGTTGTCGTCTGAGCACCACCTCACCAGAGATCAGCAGCGGCTGTGTTGTGCGCTGAACGGGACTGGAAACTGGCTCTCGTAGCCAGTACACGTCACCCTCACCAGGTGTCGTCGTCCGTTAGGAGGGGGTTTCGGGAGCTGACCCACAGATGGCGTGGTCGTCACTGCACCGTGCTCGGACGCTGGATCCGGGTTCGTAACAGCTACTCATTGTCAAACAACGCTACTCATTCTCAAGCAACGGTACTCATTCTCATGAAACGCTACTCATTCTCAAGCAATGCTACTCATTGTTAATCAACGCAACTCAATCTCAAGGAACTTTACTCATTCTCAAGCAACGCTATTCATTCTCAAGCATCGCTACTAATTCTCAAGAAACGCTACTCATTCTCAAACAACGCTACTCATTCTCAAGCAACGCTACTCATTCCCAAGCAACGCTACTCATTCTCAAGCAACGCTTCTTATTCTTAAGCAACGCTACTCATTCTCAAGCAACGCTACTCATTCTCAAGCAACGCTACTCATTGTTAAGCAACGCTGCTCATTGTTAAGCAACGCTACTCTTTCTCAAGCAACGCTACTCATTCTCAAGTAACGCAACTCATTCTCAAGCAACGCTACTCATTGGCAAGCAACGCAATTCATTCTCAAGCAACGCTACTCATTTTCAAGCAGCGCTACTCATTGTTAAGCAACGCTTCTCTTTGTTAAGCAACGATACTCATTGCTAAGCAACGCTACTCATTCTCAAGCAACGCTACTCATTCTCAAGAAACGCTACTCATTCTCAAGCAACGCTACTCATTCTCAAGCAACTCTACTCATTCTCATGCAACGCTACTCATTCTCAAGAAACGCTACTCATTCTCAAGCAACGCTACTCATTGTTAAGCAACGCTGCTCATTGTTAAGGAACGCTACTTATTCTCAAGCAACTCTATTCATTCTCAAGCAACGGTACTCATTCTCAAGCAACGCTACTCATTCTCAAGAAACGCTACTCATTCTCAAGCAACGCTACTCATTCTCAAGCAACTCTACTCATTCTGAAGCAACTCAACTCATTCTCAAGAATCGCTACTCATTCTCAAGCAACGCTACTCATTGTTAAGCAAAGCTACTCTTTGTTAAGTAACGATACTCATTGTTAAGCAACGCTACTCATTCTCAAGCAACGCTACTCATTGTTAAGCAACGCTGCTCATTGTTAAGCAACGCTACTCATTCTCAAGCAACGCTTCTCATTCTCAAGCAACGCTACTCATTGTCAAACAACGCTACTCATTGTCAAGAAACGCTATTCATTGTATAACAACGCTACTCATTCTCTAACAACGTTACTCATTGTCAACCAACGTTACTCATTCTCAAGCAACGTTACTCATTCTAAAGCAATGCCAATCATAGTCAAGTAACGCTACTCATAGTCAAGCAACGCTACTCATAGTCAAGCAACGCTACTTATAGTCAAGCAACGCTACTCATTGTTAGGCAACGCTACTCATTCTCGAGCAACGCTACTCATTCTCAAGCAACCCTACTCATTGTCAAGCAACGCTATTCATTGTCAAGCATAGCTACTCATTCTCAAGCAACGCTACTCATTCTCAAACAACGCTACTCATTCTCAAGCAACGGTACTCATTCTCAAGCAACGCTACTCATTGTCAAATAATGTTACTCATTCTCAAGCAACGGTACTCATTCTCATGAAACGCTACTCATTCTCAAGCAATGCTACTCATTGTTAATCAACGCTGCTCATTCTCAAGGAACTTTACTCATTCTCAAGCAACGCTACTCATTTTCAAGCAACGGTACTCATTTTCAAGCAACGCTACTCATTCTCAAGCATTGCTACTAATTCTCAAGAAACGCTACTCATTCTCCAGCAACGCTACTCATTCTCAAGCAACGCTACTCATTCTCAAGCAACACTTCTTATTCTTAAGCAACGCTACTGATTCTCAAGCAACGCTACTCATTCTCAAGCAACGCTACTCATTCCCAAGCAACGCTACTCATTGTTAAGCAACACTGCTCATTGTTAAGCAACGCTACTCATTCTCAAGCAACGCTACTCATTCTCAAGTAACGCAACTCATTCTCAAGCAACGCTACTCATTGGCAAACAACGCAAATCATTCTCAAGCAACGCTACTCATTTTCAAGCAGCGCTACTCATTGTTAAGCAACGCTTCTCTTTGTTAAGCAACGATACTCATTGCTAAGCAACGCTACTCCTTCTCAAGCAACGCTACTCATTCTCAAGAAACGCTACTCATTCTCAAGCAACGCTACTCATTCTCAAGCAACTCTACCCATTCTCATGCAACGCTACTCATTCTAAAGAAACGCTACTCATTCTCAAGCAACGCTACTCATTGTTAAGCAACGCTGCTCATTGTTAAGGAACGCTACTTATTCTCAAGCAACTCTATTCATTCTCAAGCAACGCTACTCATTCTCAAACAACGCTACTCATTCTCAAGCAACTCTACTCATTCTGAAGCAACTCAACTCATTCTCAAGAAACGCTACTCATTCTCAAGCAACGCTACTCATTATTGAGCAACGCTTCTTATTCTTAAGCAACGCTACTCATTCTCAAGCAACGCTACTTTTTCTCAAGCAACGCTACTCATTCTCAAGCAACGCTACTCATTGTTAAGCAACGCTGCTCATTGTTAAGCAACGCTACTCAATCTCAAGCAACGTTATTCATTCTCAAGTAACGCTACTCATTCTCAAGCAACGCTACTCATTCTCAAGGAGCGCTACTCATTCTCAAGCAACGCTACTCATTCTCAAGCAACGCTACTCCTTTTCAAGCACCGCTTCTTATTCTTAAGCAACGCAACTCATTCTCAAGCAACGGTACTCATTCTCAAGCAACGCTACTCATTTTCAAGCAACGGTACTCATTTTCAAGCAACGCTACTCATTCTCAAGCATCGCTACTAATTCTCAAGAAACGCTACTCATTCTCAAGCAACGCTACTCATTCTCAAGCAACGCTTCTTATTCTTAAGCAACGCTACTCATTCTCAAGCAACGGTACTCATTCTCAAGCAACGCTACTCATTTTCAAGCTTCGGTACTCATTTTCAAGCAACGCTACTCATTCTCAAGCATCGCTACTAATTCTCAAGAAACGCTACTCATTCTCAAGCAACGCTACTTATTCTCAAGCAATGCTACTCATTCTCAAGCAACGCTTCTTATTCTTAAGCAACGCTACTCATTCTCAAGCAACGCTACTCATTCTCAAGCAACGCTACTCATTCCCAAGCAACGCTACTCATTGTTAAGCAACGCTGCTCATTGTTAAGCAACGCTACTCATTCTCAAGCAACGCTACTCATTCTCAAGTAACGCAACTCATTCTCAAGCAACGCTACTCATTGGCAAGCAACGCAATTCATTCTCAAGCAACGCTACTCATTTTCAAGCAGCGCTACTCATTGTTAAGCAACGCTTCTCTTTGTTGGGCAACGATACTCATTGCTAAGCAACGCTACTCATTCTCAAGCAACGCTACTCATTCTCAAGAAACGCTACTCATTCTCAAGCAACGCTACTCATTCTCAAGCAACTCTACTCATTCTCATGCAACGCTACTCATTCTCAAGAAACGCTACTCATTCTCAAGCAACGCTACTCATTGTTAAGCAACGCTGCTCATTGTTAAGGAACGCTACTTATTCTCAAGCAACTCTTTTTCTTCTCAAGCAACGCTACTCATTCTCAAGCAAAGCTACTCATTCTCAAGCAACTCTACTCATTCTGAAGCAACTCAACTCATTCTCAAGAAACGCTACTCATTCTCAAGCAACGCTACTCATTGTTAAGCAAAGCTACTCTTTGTTAAGTAACGATGCTCATTGTTAAGCAACGCTACTCATTCTCAAGCAACGCTACTCATTGTTAAGCAACGCTGCTCATTGTTAAGCAACGCTACTCATTCTCAAGCAACGCTTCTCATTCTCAAGCAACGCTACTCATTGTCAAACAACGCTACTCATTGTCAAGCAACGCTATTCATTGTATAACAACGCTACTCATTCTCTAACAACGTTACTCATTGTCAACCAACGTTACTCATTCTCAAGCAACGTTACTCATTCTCAAGCAATGCCAATCATAGTCAAGTAACGCTACTCATAGTCAAGCAACGCTACTCATAGTCAAGCAACGCTACTTATAGTCAAGCAACGCTACTCATTGTTAGGCAACGCTACTCATTGTCAAGCAACGCTACTCATTCTCAAGCAATGCTACTCATTGTTAATCAACGCTAATCATTCTCAAGCAACTCTACTCATTCTCAAGCAACGCTACTAATTCTCAAGAACCGCTACTCATTCTCAAGCAACGTTACTCATTCTCAAGCAACGCTACTCATTGTTAAGCAACGCTGCTCATTGTTAAGCAACGCCACTCATTCTCAAGCAACGCTACTCATTCTCAAGAAATGCTACTGATTCTCAAGCAACGCTACTCATTCTCAAGCAACGCTACTCATTCTCAAGCAACGCTACTCATTATTGAGCAACGCTTCTTATTCTTAAGCAACGCTACTCATTCTCAAGCAACGCTACTTTTTCTCAAGCAACGCTACTCATTCTCAAGCAACGCTACTCATTGTTAAGCAACGCTGCTCATTGTTAAGCAACGCTACTCAATCTCAAGCAACGTTATTCATTCTCAAGTAACGCTACTCATTCTCAAGCAACGCTACTCATTCTCAAGGAGCGCTACTCATTCTCAAGCAACGCTACTCATTCTCAAGCAACGCTACTCCTTTTCAAGCACCGCTTCTTATTCTTAAGCAACGCAACTCATTCTCAAGCAACGGTACTCATTCTCAAGCAACGCTACTCATTTTCAAGCAACGGTACTCATTTTCAAGCAACGCTACTCATTCTCAAGCAACGCTACTCATTCTCAAGCAACGCTTCTTATTATTAAGCAACGCTACTCATTCTCAAGCAACGGTACTCATTCTTTAAGCAACGCTACTCATTTTCAAGCAACGGTACTCATTTTCAAGCAACGCTACTCATTCTCAAGCATCGCTACTAATTCTCAAGAAACGCTACTCATTCTCAAGCAACGCTACTCATTCTCAAGCAACGCTTCTTATTCTTAAGCAACGCTACTCATTCTCAAGCAACGGTACTCATTCTCAAGCAACGCTACTCATTCTCAAGCAACGCTACTCATTCTCAAGCAACGCTACTCATTCTCAAGCAACGCTACTCATTCTCAAGCAACGCTACTCATTCTCAAGCAATGCTACTCATTGTTAATCAACGCTAATCATTCTCAAGCAACTCTACTCATTCTCAAGCAACACTACTCATTCTCAAGCAACGCTACTAATTCTCAAGAAACGCTACTCATTCTCAAGCAACGCTACTCATTCTCAAGCAACGTTACTCATTCTCAAGCAACGCTACTCATTGTTAAGCAACGCTGCTCATTGTTAAGCAACGCCACTCATTCTCAAGCAACGCTACTCATTCTCAAGAAATGATACTCATTCTCAAGCAACGCTACTCATTCTCATGCAACGCTACTCATTCTCAAGCAACGCTACTCATTATTGAGCAACGCTTCTTATTCTTAAGCAACGCTACTCATTCTCTAGCAACGCTACTTTTTCTCAAGCAACGCTACTCATTCTCAAGCAACGCTACTCATTGTTAAGCAACGCTGCTCATTGTTATGCAACGCTACTCAATCTCAAGCAACGCTACTCATTCTCAAGTAACGCTACTCATTCTCAAGCAACGCTACTCATTATTGAGCAACGCTTCTTATTCTTAAGCAACGCTACTCATTCTCAAGCAACGCTACTTTTTCTCAAGCAACGCTACTCATTCTCAAGCAACGCTACTCATTGTTAAGCAACGCTGCTCATTGTTAAGCAACGCTACTCAATCTCAAGCAACGTTATTCATTCTCAAGTAACGCTACTCATTCTCAAGCAACGCTACTCATTCTCAAGGAACGCTACTCATTCTCAAGCAACGCTACTCATTGTCAAGCAACACTACTCATTCTCAAGCAACGGTACTCATTTTCATGAAACGCTTCTCATTCTCAAACAATGCTACTCATTGTTAAGCAACGCTACTCATTGTTAAGCAACGCTACTCATTCTCAAGAAACGCTACTCATTTTCAAGCAACGGTACTCATTGTTAAGCAACGCTACTCTTTGTTGAGCAACGATACTCATTCTCAAGTAACGCAACTCATTCTCAAGCAACGCTATTCATTGTATAACAACGCTACTCATTCTCAAGTAACGCAACTCATTCTCAAGCAACGCTATTCATTGTATAACAACGCTACTCATTCTCAAGCAACGTTACTCATTCTCAAGCAATGCCAATCATAGTCAAGTAACGCTACTCATAGTCAAGCAACGCTACTTATAGTCAAGCAACGCACCTCATTGTTAAGCAACGCTACTCATTCTCAAGCAACGGTACTCATTCTCAAGCAACGCTACTCATTCTCATACAACGCTACTCATTCTCAAGCAACGGTACTCATTCTCAAGCAACGCTACTGTTACGGCCCTCTCGGGTCGCAACTGAGTTCGTACTCTGATGTTATTAGAGGAAGTTGTATCCGGCCCCAAGCCAGTAGTGGCTTTCAAGGGATGAGATCCGTGACGCAAGTAACTTAAAGGGGAAGGGAAATAAAGTCAAGAACTTAAGATTATAATTATTACCATCACCAAATAAATAATATATAAAAGGTTACTCAGGGGGAGGGGGTATTAACACTGCGCAAGGGAATTATATACACTATTGTCTTCTCCTAAAGACTCTGGATCCCAACTCTCGGTGCCAAATCCTCGGTGCTTTCGTGGCCTCTTTGACGAATCCTTTCGACAAGCTGAATCTACCCTGGCCACAGGCCAGCCAAAACACAGTTCCACTGGGGGCACCGCTGTGGAGGCCGTCAACCACAAGTCCAGCAGGTCTGCTGGCAGGTTCCGGAACAGCACGCTGGTCAGGCCACTCCACGAGCGATACTAGGGTAGCGCCCTAGTCAGGAGCCTCGTGTGATACCACAAATCACTCTCCTGTCCTCAATACCCCAGTGGTTAATCGTCTCCAGCAGTCGGTCCCGGGTATGACAATCCTCAACTGCCGCTTCACAGGCAGGGAAACACCACAGTGTTCCTCCGGGAGACGACTCACAGCTGCTGCAGCAAAGCACAAGGTATGGAGACGGCTGCCTTGGGTAGACTGACTCAACTTCCATCACAGCAGTCCCAGGTCGACTCTGCAAGCAGACACGTCATCAATAACAGGGACACACTAAAGCACCTCACTTACAGGCTCAGACACAAACGCCCGACGTATCCACTCCATAGATGGCGTTGTCGTCTGAGCACCACCTCACCAGAGATCAGCAGCGGCTGTGTTGTGAGCTGAACGGGACTGGAAACTGGCTCTCGTAGCCAGTACACGTCACCCTCACCAGGTGTCGTCGTCCGTTTGGAGGGGGTTTCGGGAGCTGACCCACAGATGGCGTGGTCGTCACTGCACCGTGCTCGGACGCTGGATCCGGGTTCGTAACAGCTACTCATTGTCAAACAACGCTACTCATTCTCAAGCAACGGTACTCATTCTCATGAAACGCTACTCATTCTCAAGCAATGCTACTCATTGTTAATCAACGCAACTCAATCTCAAGGAACTTTACTCATTCTCAAGCAACGCTATTCATTCTCAAGCATCTCTACTAATTCTCAAGAAACGCTACTCATTCTCAAACAACGCTACTCATTCTCAAGCAACGCTACTCATTCTCAAGCAACGCTACTCATTCTCAAGCAACGCTTCTTATTCTTAAGCAACGCTACTCATTCTCAAGCAACGCTACTCATTCTCAAGCAACGCTACTCATTGTTAAGCAACGCTGCTCATTGTTAAGCAACGCTACTCATTCTCAAGCAACGCTACTCATTCTCAAGTAACGCAACTCATTCTCAAGCAACGCTACTCATTGGCAAGCAACGCAATTCATTCTCAAGCAACGCTACTCATTTTCAAGCAGCGCTACTCATTGTTAAGCAACGCTTCTCTTTGTTAAGCAACGATACTCATTGCTAAGCAACGCTACTCATTCTCAAGCAACGCTACTCATTCTCAAGAAACGCTACTCATTCTCAAGCAACGCTACTCATTCTCAAGCAACTCTACTCATTCTCATGCAACGCTACTCATTCTCAAGAAACGCTACTCATTCTCAAGCAACGCTACTCATTGTTAAGCAACGCTGCTCATTGTTAAGGAACGCTACTTATTCTCAAGCAACTCTATTCATTCTCAAGCAACGGTACTCATTCTCAAGCAACGCTACTCATTCTCAAGCAACTCTACTCATTCTGAAGCAACTCAACTCATTCTCAAGAATCGCTACTCATTCTCAAGCAACGCTACTCATTGTTAAGCAAAGCTACTCTTTGTTAAGTAACGATACTCATTGTTAAGCAACGCTACTCATTCTCAAGCAACGCTACTCATTGTTAAGCAACGTTGCTCATTGTTAAGCAACGCTACTCATTCTCAAGCAACGCTTCTCATTCTCAAGCAACGCTACTCATTGTCAAACAACGCTACTCATTGTCAAGCAAGGCTATTCATTGTATAACAACGCTACTCATTCTCTAACAACGTTACTCATTGTCAACCAACGTTACTCATTCTCAAGCAACGTTACTCATTCTAAAGCAATGCCAATCATAGTCAAGTAACGCTACTCATAGTCAAGCAACGCTACTCATAGTCAAGCAACGCTACTTATAGTCAAGCAACGCTACTCATTGTTAGGCAACGCTACTCATTCTCGAGCAACGCTACTCATTCTCAAGCAACCCTACTCATTGTCAAGCAACGCTATTCATTGTCAAGCATAGCTACTCATTCTCAAGCAACGCTACTCATTCTCAAACAACGCTACTCATTCTCAAGCAACGGTACTCATTCTCAAGCAACGCTACTCATTGTCAAATAATGTTACTCATTCTCAAGCAACGGTACTCATTCTCATGAAACGCTACTCATTCTCAAGCAATGCTACTCATTGTTAATCAACGCTGCTCATTCTCAAGGAACTTTACTCATTCTCAAGCAACGCTACTCATTCTCAAGCATCGCTACTAATTCTCAAGAAACGCTACTCATTCTCAAGCAACGCTACACATTCTCAAGCAACGCTACTCATTCTCAATCAACGCTACTCATTGTTAAGCAACGCAGCTCATTGTTAAGCAACGCTGCTCATTGTTAAGGAACGCTACTCATTCTCAAGCAACGCTACTCATTCTCAAGCAACGCTACTCATTCTCAAGAAACGCTTTTCATTCTCAAGCAACGCTACTGATTCTCAAGCAACACTACTCATTCTCAAGCAACGCTACTCATTCTTAAGCAACGCTACTCATTCTCAAGCAACGCTTCTTATTCTTAAGCAACGCTACTCATTCTCAAGCAACGCTACTCATTCTCAAGCAACGCTACTCATTCTCAAGCAACGCTACTCATTGTTAAGCAACGCTGCTCATTGTTAAGCAACGCTACTCATTCTCAAGCAACGCTACTCATTCTCAAGCAACGCTTCTTATTCTCAAGCAACGCTACTCATTCTCAAGCAACGCTACTCATTCTCAAGCATCGCTACTAATTCTCAAGAAACGCTACTCATTCTCAAGCAACGCTACTCATTCTCAAGCAACGCTTCTTATTCTTAAGCAACGCTACTCATTCTCAAGCTACGCTACTCATTCTCAAGCAACGCTACTCATTCTCAAGCAACGCTACTCATTGTTAAGCAACGCTGCTAATTGTTAAGCAACGCTACTCATTCTCAAGCAACGCTACTCATTCTAAAGCAACGCTTCTTATTCTCAAGCAACGCTACTCATTCTCAAGCAACGCTACTTATTCTCAAGCATCGCTACTAATTCTCAAGAAACGCTACTCATTCTCAAGCAACGCTACTCATTCTCAAGCAACGCTTCTTATTCTAAAGCAACGCTACTCATTCTCAAGCAACGCTACTCATTCTCAAGCAACGCTACTCATTCTCAAGCAACGCTACTCATTCTCAAGCAACGCTACTCATTGTTAAGCAACGCTGCTCATTATTAAGCAACGCTACTCATTCTCAAGCAACGCTACTCAATCTGAAGAAACGCTACTCATTCTCATGCAACGCTACTCATTCTCAAGCAACTCTTCTCATTTTTAAGCAACGCAACTCATTATCAAGCAACGCTACTCATTGTTAAGCAACGCTTCTCTTTGTTAAGCAAAGATACTCATTGCTAAGCAACGCTACTCATTCTCAAGCAACGCTACTGATTCTCAAGAAACGCTACTCATTCTCAAGCAACGCTACTCATTCTCAAGCAACTCTACTCATTCTCATGCAACGCTACTCATTCCCAAGAAACGCTACTCATTCTCAAGCAACGCTACTCATTGTTAAGCAACGCTGCTCATTGTTAAGGAACGCTACTTATTCTCAAGCCACTCTATTCATTCTCAAGCAACGCTACTCATTCTCAAGCAACGCTACTCATTCTCAAGCAACTCTACTCATTCTCAAGCAACTCAACTCATTCTCAAGAAACGCTACTCATTCTCAAGCAATGCTACTCATTGTTATGCAAAGCTACTCTTTGTTAAGTAACGATACTCATTGTTAAGCAACGCTACTCATTCTCAAGCAACGCTACTCATTGTTAAGCAACGCTGCTCATTGTTAAGCAACGCTACTCATTCTCAAGCAACGCTTCTCATTCTCAAGCAACGCTACTCATTGTCAAACAACGCTACTCATTGTCAAGCAACGCTATTCATTGTATAACAACGCTACTCATTCTCTAACAACGTTACTCATTGTCAACCAACGTTACTCATTCTCAAGCAACGTTACTCATTCTAAAGCAATGCCAATCATAGTCAAGTAACGCTACTCATAGTCAAGCAACGCTACTCATAGTCAAGCAACGCTACTTATAGTCAAGCAACGCTACTCATTGTTAGGCAACGCTACTCATTCTCGAGCAACGCTACTCATTCTCAAGCAACCCTACTCATTGTCAAGCAACGCTATTCATTGTCAAGCATAGCTACTCATTCTCAAGCAACGCTACTCATTCTCAAACAACGCTACTCATTCTCAAGCAACGGTACTCATTCTCAAGCAACGCTACTCATTGTCAAATAATGCTACTCATTCTAAAGCAACGGTACTCATTCTCATGAAACGCTACTCATTCTCAAGCAATGCTACTCATTGTTAATCAACGCTGCTCATTCTCAAGGAACTTTACTCATTCTCAAGCAACGCTACTCATTCTCAAGCATCGCTACTAATTCTCAAGAAACGCTACTCATTCTCAAGCAACGCTACACATTCTCAAGCAACGCTACTCATTCTCAATCAACGCTACTCATTGTTAAGCAACGCAGCTCATTGTTAAGCAACGCTGCTCATTGTTAAGGAACGCTACTCATTCTCAAGCAACGCTACTCATTCTCAAGCAACGCTACTCATTCTCAAGAAACGCTTTTCATTCTCAAGCAACGCTACTGATTCTCAAGCAACGCTACTCATTCTCAAGCAACGCTACACATTCTTAAGCAACGCTACTCATTCTCAAGCACCACTTCTTATTCTTAAGCAACGCTACTCATTCTCAAGCAACGCTACTCATTCTCAAGCAACGCTACTCATTCTCAAGCAACGCTACTCATTGTTAAGCAACGCTGCTCATTGTTAAGCAACGCTACTCATTCTCAAGCAACGCTACTCATTCTCAAGCAACGCTTCTTATTCTCAAGCAACGCTACTCATTCTCAAGCAACGCTACTCATTCTCAAGCATCGCTACTAATTCTCAAGAAACGCTACTCATTCTCAAGCAACGCTACTCATTCTCAAGCAACGCTTCTTATTCTTAAGCAACGCTACTCATTCTCAAGCAACGCTACTCATTCTCAAGCAACGCTACTCATTCTCAAGCAACGCTACTCATTGTTAAGCAACGCTGCTAATTGTTAAGCAACGCTACTCATTCTCAAGCAACGCTACTCATTCTAAAGCAACGCTTCTTATTATCAAGCAACGCTACTCATTCTCAAGCAACGCTACTTATTCTCAAGCATCGCTACTAATTCTCAAGAAACGCTACTCATTCTCAAGCAACGCTACTCATTCTCAAGCAACGCTTCTTATTCTAAAGCAACGCTACTCATTCTCAAGCAACGCTACTCATTCTCAAGCAACGCTACTCATTCTCAAGCAACTCTACTCATTCTGAAGCAACTCAACTCATTCTCAAGAAACGCTACTCATTCTCAAGCAACGCTACTCATTGTTAAGCAAAGCTACTCTTTGTTAAGTAACGATACTCATTGTTAAGCAACGCTACTCATTCTCAAGCAACGCTACTCATTGTTAAGCAACGCTGCTCATTGTTAAGCAACGCTACTCATTCTCAAGCAACGCTTCTCATTCTCAAGCAACGCTACTCATTGTCAAACAACGCTACTCATTGTCAAGCAAGGCTATTCATTGTATAACAACGCTACTCATTCTCTAACAACGTTACTCATTGTCAACCAACGTTACTCATTCTCAAGCAACGTTACTCATTCTAAAGCAATGCCAATCATAGTCAAGTAACGCTACTCATAGTCAAGCAACGCTACTCATAGTCAAGCAACGCTACTTATAGTCAAGCAACGCTACTCATTGTTAGGCAACGCTACTCATTCTCGAGCAACGCTACTCATTCTCAAGCAACCCTACTCATTGTCAAGCAACGCTATTCATTGTCAAGCATAGCTACTCATTCTCAAGCAACGCTACTCATTCTCAAACAACGCTACTCATTCTCAAGCAACGGTACTCATTCTCAAGCAACGCTACTCATTGTCAAATAATGTTACTCATTCTCAAGCAACGGTACTCATTCTCATGAAACGCTACTCATTCTCAAGCAATGCTACTCATTGTTAATCAACGCTGCTCATTCTCAAGGAACTTTACTCATTCTCAAGCAACGCTACTCATTCTCAAGCATCGCTACTAATTCTCAAGAAACGCTACTCATTCTCAAGCAACGCTACACATTCTCAAGCAACGCTACTCATTCTCAATCAACGCTACTCATTGTTAAGCAACGCAGCTCATTGTTAAGCAACGCTGCTCATTGTTAAGGAACGCTACTCATTCTCAAGCAACGCTACTCATTCTCAAGCAACGCTACTCATTCTCAAGAAACGCTTTTCATTCTCAAGCAACGCTACTGATTCTCAAGCAACGCTACTCATTCTCAAGCAACGCTACTCATTCTTAAGCAACGCTACTCATTCTCAAGCAACGCTTCTAATTCTTAAGCAACGCTACTCATTCTCAAGCAACGCTACTCATTCTCAAGCAACGCTACTCATTCTCAAGCAACGCTACTCATTGTTAAGCAACGCTGCTCATTGTTAAGCAACGCTACTCATTCTCAAGCAACGCTACTCATTCTCAAGCAACGCTTCTTATTCTCAAGCAACGCTACTCATTCTCAAGCAACGCTACTCATTCTCAAGCATCGCTACTAATTCTCAAGAAACGCTACTCATTCTCAAGCAACGCTACTCATTCTCAAGCAACGCTTCTTATTCTTAAGCAACGCTACTCATTCTCAAGCAACGCTACTCATTCTCAAGCAACGCTACTCATTCTCAAGCAACGCTACTCATTGTTAAGCAACGCTGCTAATTGTTAAGCAACGCTACTAATTCTCAAGCAACGCTACTCATTCTAAAGCAACGCTTCTTATTCTCAAGCAACGCTACTCATTCTCAAGCAACGCTACTCATTCTCAAGCAACGCTTCTTATTCTTAAGCAACGCTACTCATTCTCAAGCAACGCTACTCATTCTCAAGCAACGCTACTCATTCTCAAGCAACGCTACTCATTGTTAAGCAACGCTGCTAATTGTTAAGCAACGCTACTAATTCTCAAGCAACGCTACTCATTCTAAAGCAACGCTTCTTATTCTCAAGCAACGCTACTCATTCTCAAGCAACGCTACTAATTCTCAAGAAACGCTACTCATTCTCAAGCAACGCTACTAATTCTCAAGAAACGCTACTCATTCTCAAGCAACGCTACTCATTCTCAAGCAACGCTTCTTATTCTAAAGCAACGCTACTCATTCTCAAGCAACGCTACTCATTCTCAAGCAACGCTACTCATTCTCAAGCAACGCTACTCATTCTCAAGCAACGCTACTCATTGTTAAGCAACGCTGCTCATTATTAAGCAACGCTACTCATTCTCAAGCAACGCTACTCAATCTGAAGAAACGCTACTCATTCTCATGCAACGCTACTCATTCTCAAGCAACTCTTCTCATTTTTAAGCAACGCAACTCATTATCAAGCAACGCTACTCATTGTTAAGCAACGCTTCTCTTTGTTAAGCAAAGATACTCATTGCTAAGCAACGCTACTCATTCTCAAGCAACGCTACTGATTCTCAAGAAACGCTACTCATTCTCAAGCAACGCTACTCATTCTCAAGCAACTCTACTCATTCTCATGCAACGCTACTCATTCCCAAGAAACGCTACTCATTCTCAAGCAACGCTACTCATTGTTAAGCAACGCTGCTCATTGTTAAGGAACGCTACTTATTCTCAAGCAACTCTATTCATTCTCAAGCAACGCTACTCATTCTCAAGCAACGCTACTCATTCTCAAGCAACTCTACTCATTCTCAAGCAACTCAACTCATTCTCAAGAAACGCTACTCATTCTCAAGCAATGCTATTCATTGTTAAGCAAAGCTACTCTTTGTTAAGTAACGATACTCATTGTTAAGCAACGCTACTCATTCTCAAGCAACGCTACTCATTGTTAAGCAACGCTGCTCATTGTTAAGCAACGCTACTCATTCTCAAGCAACGCTTCTCATTCTCAAGCAACGCTACTCATTGTCAAACAACGCTACTCATTGTCAAGCAACGCTATTCATTGTATAACAACGCTACTCATTCTCTAACAACGTTACTCATTGTCAACCAACGTTACTCATTCTCAAGCAACGTTACTCATTCTAAAGCAATGCCAATCATAGTCAAGTAACGCTACTCATAGTCAAGCAACGCTACTCATAGTCAAGCAACGCTACTTATAGTCAAGCAACGCTACTCATTGTTAGGCAACGCTACTCATTCTCGAGCAACGCTACTCATTCTCAAGCAACCCTACTCATTGTCAAGCAACGCTATTCATTGTCAAGCATAGCTACTCATTCTCAAGCAACGCTACTCATTCTCAAACAACGCTACTCATTCTCAAGCAACGGTACTCATTCTCAAGCAACGCTACTCATTGTCAAATAATGCTACTCATTCTAAAGCAACGGTACTCATTCTCATGAAACGCTACTCATTCTCAAGCAATGCTACTCATTGTTAATCAACGCTGCTCATTCTCAAGGAACTTTACTCATTCTCAAGCAACGCTACTCATTCTCAAGCATCGCTACTAATTCTCAAGAAACGCTACTCATTCTCAAGCAACGCTACACATTCTCAAGCAACGCTACTCATTCTCAATCAACGCTACTCATTGTTAAGCAACGCAGCTCATTGTTAAGCAACGCTGCTCATTGTTAAGGAACGCTACTCATTCTCAAGCAACGCTACTCATTCTCAAGCAACGCTACTCATTCTCAAGAAACGCTTTTCATTCTCAAGCAACGCTACTGATTCTCAAGCAACGCTACTCATTCTCAAGCAACGCTACTCATTCTTAAGCAACGCTACTCATTCTCAAGCAACGCTTCTTATTCTTAAGCAACGCTACTCATTCTCAAGCAACGCTACTCATTCTCAAGCAACGCTACTCATTCTCAAGCAACGCTACTCATTGTTAAGCAACGCTGCTCATTGTTAAGCAACGCTACTCATTCTCAAGCAACGCTACTCATTCTCAAGCAACGCTTCTTATTCTCAAGCAACGCTACTCATTCTCAAGCAACGCTACTCATTCTCAAGCATCGCTACTAATTCTCAAGAAACGCTACTCATTCTCAAGCAACGCTACTCATTCTCAAGCAACGCTTCTTATTCTTAAGCAACGCTACTCATTCTCAAGCAACGCTACTCATTCTCAAGCAACGCTACTCATTCTCAAGCAACGCTACTCATTGTTAAGCAACGCTGCTAATTGTTAAGCAACGCTACTCATTCTCAAGCAACGCTACTCATTCTAAAGCAACGCTTCTTATTCTCAAGCAACGCTACTCATTCTCAAGCAACGCTACTTATTCTCAAGCATCGCTACTAATTCTCAAGAAACGCTACTCATTCTCAAGCAACGCTACTCATTCTCAAGCAACGCTTCTTATTCTAAAGCAACGCTACTCATTCTCAAGCAACGCTACTCATTCTCAAGCAACGCTACTCATTCTCAAGCAACGCTACTCATTCTCAAGCAACGCTACTCATTGTTAAGCAACGCTGCTCATTATTAAGCAACGCTACTCATTCTCAAGCAACGCTACTCAATCTGAAGAAACGCTACTCATTCTCATGCAACGCTACTCATTCTCAAGCAACTCTACTCATTTTTAAGCAACGCAACTCATTATCAAGCAACGCTACTCATTGTTAAGCAACGCTTCTCTTTGTTAAGCAAAGATACTCATTGCTAAGCAACGCTACTCATTCTCAAGCAACGCTACTGATTCTCAAGAAACGCTACTCATTCTCAAGCAACGCTACTCATTCTCAAGCAACTCTACTCATTCTCATGCAACGCTACTCATTCCCAAGAAACGCTACTCATTCTCAAGCAACGCTACTCATTGTTAAGCAACGCTGCTCATTGTTAAGGAACGCTACTTATTCTCAAGCAACTCTATTCATTCTCAAGCAACGCTACTCATTCTCAAGCAACGCTACTCATTCTCAAGCAACTCTACTCATTCTCAAGCAACTCAACTCATTCTCAAGAAACGCTACTCATTCTCAAGCAATGCTACTCATTGTTAAGCAAAGCTACTCTTTGTTAAGTAACGATACTCATTGTTAAGCAACGCTACTCATTCTCAAGCAACGCTATTCATTGTTAAGCAACGCTGCTCATTGTTAAGCAACGCTACTCATTCTCAAGCAACGCTTCTCATTCTCAAGCAACGCTACTCATTGTCAAACAACGCTACTCATTGTCAAGCAACGCTATTCATTGTATAACAACGCTACTCATTCTCAAACAACGTTACTCATTGTCAAGCAACGTTACTCATTCTCAAGCAACGTTACTCATTCTCAAGCAATGCCAATCATAGTCAAGTAACGCTACTCATATTCAAGCAACGCTACTCATAGTCAAGCAACGCTACTTATAGTCAAGCAACGCTACTCATTGTTAGGCAACGCTACTCATTCTCAAGCAACCCTACTCATTGTCAAGCAACGCTATTCATTGTCAAGCATCGCTACTCATTCTCAAGCAACGCTACTCATTCTCAAACAACGCTACTCATTCTCAAGCAACGGTACTCATTCTCAAGGAACGCTACTCATTGTCAAACAATGCTACTCATTCTCAAGCAACGGTACTCATTCTCATGAAACGCTACTCATTCTCAAGCAATGCTACTCATTGTTAATCAACGCTACTCATTCTCAAGGAACTTTACTCATTCCCAAGCAACGCTACTCATTCTCAAGCATCGCTACTAATTCTCAAGAAACGCTACTCATTCTCATGCAACGCTACTCATTCTCAAGCAACGCTACTCATTCTCAATCAACGCTACTCATTGTTAAGCAACGCAGCTCATTGTTAAGCAACGCTGCTCATTGTTAAGGCACGCTACTCATTCTCAAGCAACGCTACTCATTCTCAAGCAACGCTACTCATTCTCAAGAAACGCTTTTCATTCTCAAGCAACGCTACTGATTCTCAAGCAACGCTACTCATTCTCAAGCAACGCTACTCATTCTTAAGCAACGCTACTCATTCTCAAGCAACGCTTCTTATTCTTAAGCAACGCTACTCATTCTCAAGCAACACGACTCATTCTCAAGCAACGCTACTCATTCTCAAGCAACGCAACTCATTGTTAAGCAACGCTGCTCATTGTTAGGCAACGCTACTCATTCTCAAGCAACGCTACTCATTCTCAAGCAACGCTTCTTATTCTCAAGCAACGCTACTCATTCTCAAGCAACGCTACTCATTCTCAAGCATCGCTACTAATTCTCAAGAAACGCTACTCATTCTCAAGCAACGCTACTCATTCTCAAGCAACGCTTCTTATTCTAAAGCAACGCTACTCATTCTCAAGCAACAGTACTCATTCTCAAGCAACGCTACTCATTTTCAAGCAACAGTACTCATTCTCAAGCAACGCTACTCATTCTCAAGCATCGCTACTAATTCTCAAGAAACGCTACTCATTCTCAAGCAACGCTACTCATTCTCAAGCAACAGTACTCATTCTCAAGCAACGCTATTCATTCTCAAGCAACGCTACTCATTCTCAACAAACGCTACTCATTTTCAAGCAACAGTACTCATTCTCAAGCAACTCTACTCATTCTCAAGCATCGCTACTAATTCTCAAGAAACGCTACTCATTCTCAAGCAACGCTACTCATTCTCAAGCAACGCTTCTTATTCTTAAGCAACGCTACTCATTCTCAAGCAACAGTACTCATTCTCAAGCAACGCTACTCATTCTCACGCAATGCTACTCATTGTTAATCAACGCTAATCATTCTCAAGCAACTCTACTCATTCTCAAGCAACGCTACTCATTCTCAAGCAACGCTACTAATTCTCAAGAAACGCTACTCATTCTCAAGCAACGCTACTCATTCTCAAGCAACGCTACTCATTCTCAAGCAACGCTACTCATTATTAAGCAACGCTTCTTATTCTTAAGCAACGCTACTCATTCTCAAGCAACGCTACTTTTTCTCAAGCAACGCTACTCATTCTCAAGCAACGCTACTCATTGTTAAGCAACGCTGCTCATTGTTAAGCAACGCTACTCAATCTCAAGCAACGTTATTCATTCTCAAGTAACGCTACTCATTCTCAAGCAACGCTACTCATTCTCAAGGAACGCTACTCATTCTCAAGCAACGCTACTCATTGTGAAGCAACGCTACTCATTCTCAAGCAACGCTACTCATTGTCAAGCAACACTACTCATTCTCAAGCAACGGTACTCATTCTCATGAAACGCTACTCATTCTCAAGCATTGCTACTCATTGTTAAGCAATGCTACTCATTGTTAAGCAACGCTACTCATTCTCAAGAAACGCTACTCATTTTCAAGCAACGCTACTCATTGTTAAGCAACGCCACTCTTTGTTAAGCAACGATACTCATTGTTAAGTAACGCTATTTATTCTGAAGCAACGCTACTCATTCTCAAGTAACGCAACTCATTCTCAAGCATCGCAATTCATTGAATAACAACGCTACTCATTCTCAAACAACGTTACTCATTGTCAAGCAACGTTACTCATTCTCAAGCAATGCCAATCATAGTCAAGTAACGCTACTCATAGTCAAGCAACGCTACTCATAGTCAAGCAACGCTACTTATAGTCAAGCAACGCTACTCATTGTTAGGCAACGCTACTCATTCTCAAGCAACGCTACTCATTCTCAAGCAACCCTACTCATTGTCAAGCAACGCTATTCATTGTCAAGCATCGCTACTCATTCTCAAGCAACGCTACTCATTCTCAAACAACGCTACTCATTCTCAAGCAACGCTACTCATTCTCAAGCAACGCTACTCATTGTTAAGCAATGCTGCTCATTATTAAGCAACGCTACTCATTCTCAAGCAACGCTACCCAATCTGAAGAAACGTTACTCATTCTCATGCAACGCTACTCATTCTCAAGCAACTCTACTCATTTTTAAGCAACGCAACTCATTATCAAGCAACGCTACTCATTGTTAAGCAACGCTACTCATTGTCAAGCAACGCTACTCATTCTCAAGAAACGCTACTCATTCTCAAGCAACGCTACTCATTCTCAAGCAACTCTACTCATTCTCATGCAACGCTACTCATTCTCAAGAAACGCTACTCATTCTCAAGCAACGCTACTCATTGTTAAGCAACGCTGCTCATTGTTAAGGAACGCTACTTATTCTCAAGCAACTCTATTCATTCTCAAGCAACGCTACTCATTCTCAAGCAACGCTACTCATTCTCAAGCAACTCTACTCATTCTCAAGCAACTCAACTCATTCTCAAGAAACGCTACTCATTCTCAAGCAACGCTACTCATTGTTAAGCAAAGCTACTCTTTGTTAAGTAACGATACTCATTGTTAAGCAACGCTACTCATTCTCAAGCAACGCTACTCATTGTTAAGCAACGCTGCTCATTGTTAAGCAACGCTACTCATTCTCAAGCAACGCTTCTCATTCTCAAGCAACGCTACTCATTGTCAAACAACGCTACTCATTGTCAAGCAACGCTATTCATTGTATAACAACGCTACTCATTCTCTAACAACGTTACTCATTGTCAAGCAACGTTACTCATTCTCAAGCAACGTTACTCATTCTCAAGCAATGAAAATCATAGTCAAGTAACGCTACTCATATTCAAGCAACGCTACTCATAGTCAAGCAACGCTACTTATAGTCAAGCAACGCTACTCATTGTTAGGCAACGCTACTCATTCTCAAGCAACCCTACTCATTGTCAAGCAACGCTATTCATTGTCAAGCATCGCTACTCATTCTCAAGCAACGCTACTTATTCTCAAACAACGCTACTCATTCTCAAGCAACGGTACTCATTCTCAAGCAACGCTACTCATTGTCAAACAATGCTACTCATTCTCAAGCAACGGTACTCATTCTCATGAAACGCTACTCATTCTCAAGCAATGCTACTCATTGTTAATCAACGCTACTCATTCTCAAGGAACTTTACTCATTCCCAAGCAACGCTACTCATTCTCAAGCATCGCTACTAATTCTCAAGAAACGCTACTCATTCTCATGCAACGCTACTCATTCTCAAGCAACGCTACTCATTCTCAATCAACGCTACTCATTGTTAAGCAACGCAGCTCATTGTTAAGCAACGCTGCTCATTGTTAAGGCACGCTACTCATTCTCAAGCAACGCTACTCATTCTCAAGCAACGCTACTCATTCTCAAGAAACGCTTTTCATTCTCAAGCAACGCTACTGATTCTCAAGCAACGCTACTCATTCTCAAGCAACGCTACTCATTCTTAAGCAACGCTACTCATTCTCAAGCAACGCTTCTTATTCTTAAGCAACGCTACTCATTCTCAAGCAACGCGACTCATTCTCAAGCAACGCTACTCATTCTCAAGCAACGCAACTCATTGTTAAGCAACGCTGCTCATTTTTAAGCAACGCTACTCATTCTCAAGCAACGCTACTCATTCTCAAGCAACGCTTCTTATTCTCAAGCAACGCTACTCATTCTCAAGCAACGCTACTCATTCTCAAGCATCGCTACTAATTCTCAAGAAACGCTACTTATTCTCAAGCAACGCTACTCATTCTCAAGCAACGCTTCTTATTCTAAAGCAACGCTACTCATTCTCAAGCAACAGTACTCATTCTCAAGCAACGCTACTCATTTTCAAGCAACAGTACTCATTCTCAAGCAACGCTACTCATTCTCAAGCATCGCTACTAATTCTCAAGAAACGCTACTCATTCTCAAGCAACGCTACTCATTCTCAAGCAACGCTTCTTATTCTTAAGCAACGCTACTCATTCTCAAGCAACAGTACTCATTCTCAAGCAACGCTACTCATTCTCAAGCAACGCTACTCATTCTCAAGCAACGCTACTCATTTTCAAGCAACAGTACTCATTCTCAAGCAACTCTACTCATTCTCAAGCATCGCTACTAATTTTTAAGAAACGCTACTCATTCTCAAGCAACGCTACTCATTCTCAAGCAACGCTTCTTTTTCTTAAGCAACGCTACTCATTCTCAAGCAACAGTACTCATTCTCAAGCAACGCTACTCATTCTCAAGCAATGCTACTCATTCTTAATCAACGCTAATCATTCTCAAGCAACTCTACTCATTCTCAAGCAACGCTACTCATTCTCAAGCAACGCTACTAATTCTCAAGAAACGCTACTCATTCTCAAGCAACGCTACTCATTCTCAAGCAACGCTACTCATTCTCAAGAAATGCTACTCATTCTCAAGCAACGCTACTCATTCTAGAGCAACGCTACTCATTCTCAAGCAACGCTACTCATTATTAAGCAACGCTTCTTATTCTTAAGCAACGCTACTCATTCTCAAGCAACGCTACTTTTTCTCAAGCAACGCTACTCATTCTCAAGCAACGCTACTCATTGTTAAGCAACGCTGCTCATTGTTAAGCAACGCTACTCAATCTCAAGCAACGTTATTCATTCTCAAGTAACGCTACTCATTCTCAAGCAACGCTACTCATTCTCAAGGAACGCTACTCATTCTCATGCAACGCTACTCATTGTCAAGCATCGCTACTCATTCTCAAGCAACGCTACTCATTGTCAAGCAACACTACTCATTCTCAAGCAACGGTACTCATTCTCATGAAACGCTACTCATTCTCAAGCATTGCTACTCATTGTTAAGCAACGCTACTCATTGTTAAGCAACGCTACTCATTCTCAAGAAACGCTACTCATTTTCAAGCAACGCTACTCATTGTTAAGCAACGCTACTCTTTGTTAAGCAACGATACTCATTGTTAAGTAACGCTATTTATTCTGAAGCAACGCTACTCATTCTCAAACAACGTTACTCATTGTCAAGCAACGTTACTCATTCTCAAGCAATGCCAATCATAGTCAAGTAACGCTACTCATAGTCAAGCAACGCTACTTATAGTCAAGCAACGCTACTCATTGTTAGGCAACGCTACTCATTCTCAAGCAACGCTACTCATTCTCAAGCAACCCTACTCATTGTCAAGCAACGCTATTCATTGTCAAGCATCGCTACTCATTCTCAAGCAACGCTACTCATTCTCAAACAACGCTACTCATTCTCAAGCAACGGTACTCATTCTCAAGCAACGCTACTCATTGTCAAACAATGCTACTCATTCTCAAGCAACGGTACTCATTCTCATGAAACGCTACTCATTCTCAAGCAATGCTACTCATTGTTAATCAACGCTACTCATTCTCAAGGAACTTTACTCATTCTCAAGCAACGCTACTCATTCTTAAGCATCGCTACTAATTCTCAAGAAACGCTACTCATTCTCATGCAACGCTACTCATTCTCAAGCAACGCTACTCATTCTCAATCAACGCTACTCATTGTTAAGCAACGCAGCTCATTGTTAAGCAACGCTGCTCATTGTTAAGGATCGCTACTCATTCTCAAGCAACGCTACTCATTCTCAAGCAACGCTACTCATTCTCAAGAAACGCTTTTCATTCTCAAGCAACGCTACTGATTCTCAAGCAACGCTACTCATTCTCAAGCAACGCTACTCATTCTTAAGCAACGCTACTCATTCTCAAGCAACGCGACTCATTCTCAAGCAACGCTACTCCTTCTCAAGCAACGCTACTCATTGTTAAGCAACGCTGCTCATTGTTAAGCAACGCTACTCATTCTCAAGCAACGCTACTCATTCTCAAGCAACGCTTCTTATTCTCAAGCAACGCTACTCATTCTCAAGCAACGCTACTCATTCTCAAGCATCGCTACTAATTCTCAAGAAACGCTACTCATTCTCAAGCAACGCTACTCATTCTCAAGCAACGCTTCTTATTCTAAAGCAACGCTACTCATTCTCAAGCAACGGTACTCATTCTCAAGCAACGCAACTCATTTTCAAGCAACAGTACTCATTCTCAAGCATCGCTACTAATTCTCAAGAAACGCTACTCATTCTCAAGCAACGCTACTCATTCTCAAGCAACGCTTCTTATTCTTAAGCAACGCTACTCATTCTCAAGCAACAGTACTCATTCTCAAACAACGCTACTCATTCTCAAGCAACGCTAATCATTTTCAAGCAACAGTACTCATTCTCAAGCAACGCTACTCATTCTCAAGCATCGCTACTAATTCTCAAGAAACGCTACTCATTCTCAAGCAACGCTACTCATTCTCAAGCAACGCTTCTTATTCTTAAGCAACGCTACTCATTCTCAAGCAACAGTACTCATTCTCAAGCAACGCTACTCATTCTCAAGCAACGCTACTCATTCTCAAGCAACGCTACTCATTTTCAAGCAACAGTACTCATTCTGAAGCAACGCTACTCATTCTCAAGCATCGCTACTAATTCTCAAGAAACGCTACTCATTCTCAAGCAACGCTACTCATTCTCAAGCAACGCTTCTTATTCTTAAGCAACGCTACTCATTCTCAAGCAACAGTACTCATTATCAAGCAACGCTACTCATTCTCAAACAACGCTACTCATTCTCAAGCAACGGTACTCATTCTCAAGCAACGCTACTCATTGTGAAACAATGCTACTCATTCTCAAGCAACGGTACTCATTCTCATGAAACGCTACTCATTCTCAAGCAACGCTACTCATTCTCAAGCAACGCTACTCATTCTCAAGCATCGCTACTAATTCTCAAGAAACGCTACTCATTCTCAAGCAACGCTACTCATTCTCAAGCAACGCTTCTTATTCTAAAGCAACGCTACTCATTCTCAAGCAACGGTACTCATTCTCAAGCAACGCTACTCATTTTCAAGCAACAGTACTCATTCTCAAGCATCGCTACTAATTCTCAAGAAACGCTACTCATTCTCAAGCAACGCTACTCATTCTCATGCAACGCTTCTTATTCTTAAGCAACGCTACTCATTCTCAAGCAACAGTACTCATTCTCAAACAACGCTACTCATTCTCAAGCAACGCTAATCATTTTCAAGCAACAGTACTCATTCTCAAGCAACGCTACTCATTCTCAAGCATCGCTACTAATTCTCAAGAAACGCTACTCATTCTCAAGCAACGCTACTCATTCTCAAGCAACGCTTCTTATTCTTAAGCAACGCTACTCATTCTCAAGCAACAGTACTCATTCTCAAGCAACGCTACTCATTCTCAAGCAACGCTACTCATTCTCAATCAACGCTACTCATTCTCAAGCATCGCTACTAATTCTCAAGAAATGCTACTCATTCTCAAGCAACGCTACTCATTCTCAAGCAACGCTTCTTATTCTTAAGCAACGCTACTCATTCTCAAGCAACAGTACTCATTCTCAAGCAACGCTACTCATTCTCAAGCAATGCTACTCATTCTTAATCAACGCTAATCATTCTCAAGCAACTCTACTCATTCTCAAGCAACGCTACTCATTCTCAAGCAACGCTACTAATTCTCAAGAAACGCTACTCATTCTCAAGCAACGCTACTCATTCTCAAGCAACGCTACTCATTCTCAAGAAATGCTACTCATTCTCAAGCAACGCTACTCATTCTAGAGCAACGCTACTCATTCTCAAGCAACGCTACTCACTATTAAGCAACGCTTCTTATTCTTAAGCAACGCTACTCATTCTCAAGGAACGCTACTCATTCTCAAGCAACGCTACTCATTGTGAAGCAACGCTACTCATTCTCAAGCAACGCTACTCATTGTCAAGCAACACTACTCATTCTCAAGCAACGGTACTCATTCTCATGAAACGCTACTCATTCTCAAGCATTGCTACTCATTGTTAAGCAACGCTACTCATTGTTAAGCAACGCTACTCATTCTCAAGAAACGCTACTCATTTTCAAGCAACGCTACTCATTGTTAAGCAACGCTACTCTTTGTTAAGCAACGATACTCATTGTTAAGTAACGCTATTTATTCTGAAGCAACGCTACTCATTCTCAAGTAACGCAACTCATTCTCAAGCAACGCTATTCATTGAATAACAACGCTATTCATTGAATAACAACGCTACTCATTCTCAAACAACGTTACTCATTGTCAAGCAACGTTACTCATTCTCAAGCAATGCCAATCATAGTCAAGTAACGCTACTCATAGTCAAGCAACGCTACTCATAGTCAAGCAACGCTACTTATAGTCAAGCAACGCTACTCATTGTTAAGCAACGCTACTCATTCTCAAGCAACGCTACTCATTCTCAAGCAACCCTACTCATTGTCAAGCAACGCTATTCATTGTCAAGCATCGCTACTCATTCTCAAGCAACGCTACTCATTCTCAAACAACGCTACTCATTCTCAAGCAACGGTACTCATTCTCAAGCAACGCTACTCATTGTCAAACAATGCTACTCATTCTCAAGCAACGGTACTCATTCTCATGAAACGCTACTCATTCTCAAGCAATGCTACTCATTGTTAATCAACGCTACTCATTCTCAAGGAACTTTACTCATTCTCAAGCAACGCTACTCATTCTCAAGCATCGCTACTAATTCTTAAGAAACGCTACTCATTCTCATGCAACGCTACTCATTCTCAAGCAACGCTACTCATTCTCAATCAACGCTACTCATTGTTAAGCAACGCAGCTCATTGTTAAGCAACGCTGCTCATTGTTAAGGAACGCTACTCACTTTCAAGCAACGCTACTCATTCTCAAGCAACGCTACTCATTCTCAAGAAACGCTTTTCATTCTCAAGCAACGCTACTGATTCTCAAGCAACGCTACTCATTCTCAAGCAACGCTACTCATTCTTAAGCAACGCTACTCATTCTCAAGCAACGCTTCTTATTCTTAAGCAACGCTACTCATTCTCAAGCAACGCGACTCATTCTCAAGCAACGCTACTCATTCTCAAGCAACGCTACTCATTGTTAAGCAACGCTGCTCATTGTTAAGCAACGCTACTCATTCTCAAGTAACGCTACTCATTCTCAAGCAACGCTTCTTATTCTCAAGCAACGCTACTCATTCTCAAGCAACGCTACTCATTCTCAAGCATCGCTACTAATTCTCAAGAAACGCTACTCATTCTCAAGCAACGCTACTCATTCTCAAGCAACGCTTCTTATTCTAAAGCAACGCTACTCATTCTCAAGCAACGGTACTCATTCTCAAGCAACGCTACTCATTTTCAAGCAACAGTACTCATTCTCAAGCATCGCTACTAATTCTCAAGAAACGCTACTCATTCTCAAGCAACGCTACTCATTCTCAAGCAACGCTTCTTATTCTTAAGCAACGCTACTCATTCTCAAGCAACAGTACTCATTCTCAAACAACGCTACTCATTCTCAAGCAACGCTAATCATTTTCAAGCAACAGTACTCATTCTCAAGCAACGCTACTCATTCTCAAGCATCGCTACTAATTCTCAAGAAACGCTACTCATTCTCAAGCAACGCTACTCATTCTCAAGCAACGCTTCTTATTCTTAAGCAACGCTACTCATTCTCAAGCAACAGTACTCATTCTCAAGCAACGCTACTCATTCTCAAGCAACGCTACTCATTCTCAAGCAACGCTACTCATTTTCAAGCAACAGTACTCATTCTCAAGCAACGCTACTCATTCTCAAGCATCGCTACTAATTCTCAAGAAACGCTACTCATTCTCAAGCAACGCTACTCATTCTCAAGCAACGCTTCTTATTCTTAAGCAACGCTACTCATTCTCAAGCAACAGTACTCATTCTCAAGCAACGCTACTCATTCTCAAACAACGCTACTCATTCTCAAGCAACGGTACTCATTCTCAAGCAACGCTACTCATTGTCAAACAATGCTACTCATTCTAAAGCAACGGTACTCATTCTCATGAAACGCTACTCATTCTCAAGCAACGCTTCTTATTCTTAAGCAACGCTACTCATTCTCAAGCAACAGTACTCATTCTCAAGCAACGCTACTCATTCTCAAGCAACGCTACTCATTCTCAAGCAACGCTACTCATTTTCAAGCAACAGTACTCATTCTGAAGCAACTCTACTCATTCTCAAGCATCGCTACTAATTCTCAAGAAACGCTACTCATTCTCAAGCAACGCTACTCATTCTCAAGCAACGCTTCTTATTCTTAAGCAACGCTACTCATTCTCAAGCAACAGTACTCATTCTCAAGCAACGCTACTCATTCTCAAGCAATGCTACTCATTCTTAATCAACGCTAATCATTCTCAAGCAACTCTACTCATTCTCAAGCAACGCTACTCATTCTCAAGCAACGCTACTAATTCTCAAGAAACGCTACTCATTCTCAAGCAACGCTACTCATTCTCAAGCAACGCTACTCATTCTCAAGAAATGCAACTCATTCTCAAGCAACGCTACTCATTCTAGAGCAACGCTACTCATTCTCAAGCAACGCTACTCATTATTAAGCAACGCTTCTTATTCTTAAGCAACGCTACTCATTCTCAAGCAACGCTACTTTTTCTCAAGCAACGCTACTCATTCTCAAGCAACGCTACTCATTGTTAAGCAACGCTGCTCATTGTTAAGCAACGCTACTCAATCTCAAGCAACGTTATTCATTCTCAAGTAACGCTACTCATTCTCAAGCAACGCTACTCATTCTCAAGGAACGCTACTCATTCTCAAGCAACGCTACTCATTGTGAAGCAACGCTACTCATTCTCAAGCAACGCTACTCATTGTCAAGCAGCACTACTCATTCTCAAGCAACGGTACTCATTCTCATGAAACGCTACTCATTCTCAAGCATTGCTACTCATTGTTAAGCAACGCTACTCATTGTTAAGCAACGCTACTCATTCTCAAGAAACGCTACTCATTTTCAAGCAACGCTACTCATTGTTAAGCAACGCTACTCTTTGTTAAGCAACGATACTCATTGTTAAGTAACGCTATTTATTCTGAAGCAACGCTACTCATTCTCAAGTAACGCAACTCATTCTCATGCAACGCTATTCATTGAATAACAACGCTACTCATTCTCAAACAACGTTACTCATTGTCAAGCAACGTTACTCATTCTCAAGCAATGCCAATCATAGTCAAGTAACGCTACTCATAGTCAAGCAACGCTACTCATAGTCAAGCAACGCTACTTATAGTCAAGCAACGCTACTCATTGTTAGGCAACGCTACTCATTCTCAAGCAACGCTACTCATTCTCAAGCAACCCTACTCATTGTCAAGCAACGCTATTCATTGTCAAGCATCGCTACTCATTCTCAAGCAACGCTACTCATTCTCAAACAACGCTACTCATTCTCAAGCAACGGTACTCATTCTCAAGCAACGCTACTCATTGTCAAACAATGCTACTCATTCTCAAGCAACGGTACTCATTCTCATGAAACGCTACTCATTCTCAAGCAATGCTACTCATTGTTAATGAACGCTACTCATTCTCAAGGAACTTTACTCATTCTCAAGCAACGCTACTCATTCTCAAGCATCGCTACTAATTCTCAAGAAACGCTACTCATTCTCATGCAACGCTACTCATTCTCAAGCAACGCTACTCATTCTCAATCAACGCTACTCATTGTTAAGCAACGCAGCTCATTGTTAAGCAACGCTGCTCATTGTTAAGGAACGCTACTCATTCTCAAGCAACGCTACTCATTCTCAAGCAACGCTACTCATTCTCAAGAAACGCTTTTCATTCTCAAGCAACGCTACTGATTCTCAAGCAACGCTACTCATTCTCAAGCAACGCTACTCATTCTTAAGCAACGCTACTCATTCTCAAGCAACGCTTCTTATTCTTAAGCAACGCTACTCATTCTCAAGCAACGCGACTCATTCTCAAGCAACGCTACTCATTCTCAAGCAACGCTACTCATTGTTAAGCAACGCTGCTCATTGTTAAGCAACGCTACTCATTCTCAAGCAACGCTACTCATTCTCAAGCAACGCTTCTTATTCTCAAGCAACGCTACTCATTCTCAAGCAACGCTACTCATTCTCAAGCATCGCTACTAATTCTCAAGAAACGCTACTCATTCTCAAGCAACGCTACTCATTCTCAAGCAACGCTTCTTATTCTAAAGCAACGCTACTTATTCTCAAGCAACGGTACTCATTCTCAAGCAACGCTACTCATTTTCAAGCAACAGTACTCATTCTCAAGCATCGCTACTAATTCTCAAGAAACGCTACTCATTCTCAAGCAACGCTACTCATTCTCAAGCAACGCTTCTTATTCTTAAGCAACGCTACTCATTCTCAAGCAACAGTACTCATTCTCAAGCAACGCTACTCATTCTCAAGCAACGCTACTCATTCTCAAGCAACGCTACTCATTTTCAAGCAACAGTACTCATTCTCAAGCAACGCTACTCATTCTCAAGCATCGCTACTAATTCTCAAGAAACGCTACTCATTCTCAAGCAACGCTACTCATTCTCAAGCAACGCTTCTTATTCTTAAGCAACGCTACTCATTCTCAAGCAACAGTACTCATTCTCAAGCAACGCTACTCATTCTCAAGCAACGCTACTCATTCTCAAGCAACGCTACTCATTTTCAAGCAACAGTACTCATTCTCAAGCAACGCTACTCATTCTCAAGCATCGCTACTAATTCTCAAGAAACGCTACTCATTCTCAAGCAACGCTAATCATTCTCAAGCAACGCTTCTTATTCTTAAGCAACGCTACTCATTCTCAAGCAACAGTACTCATTCTCAAGCAACGCTACTCATTCTCAAGCAACGCGACTCATTCTCAAGCAACGCTACTCATTCTCTAGCAACGCTACTCATTGTTAAGCAACGCTGCTCATTGTTAAGCAACGCTACTCATTCTCAAGCAACGGTACTCATTCTCAAGCAACGCTACTCATTGTCAAACAATGCTACTCATTCTAAAGCAACGGTACTCATTCTCATGAAACGCTACTCATTCTCAAGCAACGCTTCTTATTCTTAAGCAACGCTACTCATTCTCAAGCAACAGTACTCATTCTCAAGCAACGCTACTCATTCTCAAGCAACGCTACTCATTCTCAAGCAACGCTACTCATTTTCAAGCAACAGTACTCATTCTCAAGCAACTCTACTCATTCTCAAGCATCGCTACTAATTCTCAAGAAACGCTACTCATTCTCGAGCAACGCTACTCATTCTCAAGCAACGCTTCTTATTCTTAAGCAACGCTACTCATTCTCAAGCAACAGTACTCATTCTCAAGCAACGCTACTCATTCTCAAGCAATGCTACTCATTCTTAATCAACGCTAATCATTCTCAAGCAACTCTACTCATTCTCAAGCAACGCTACTCATTCTCAAGCAACGCTACTAATTCTCAAGAAACGCTACTCATTCTCAAGCAACGCTACTCATTCTCAAGCAACGCTACTCATTCTCAAGAAATGCAACTCATTCTCAAGCAACGCTACTCATTCTAGAGCAACGCTACTCATTCTCAAGCAACGCTACTCATTATTAAGCAACGCTTCTTATTCTTAAGCAACGCTACTCATTCTCAAGCAACGCTACTTTTTCTCAAGCAACGCTACTCATTCTCAAGCAACGCTACTCATTGTTAAGCAACGCTGCTCATTGTTAAGCAACGCTACTCAATCTCAAGCAACGTTATTCATTCTCAAGTAACGCTACTCATTCTCAAGCAACGCTACTCATTCTCAAGGAACGCTACTCATTCTCAAGCAACGCTACTCATTGTGAAGCAACGCTACTCATTCTCAAGCAACGCTACTCATTGTCAAGCAGCACTACTCATTCTCAAGCAACGGTACTCATTCTCATGAAACGCTACTCATTCTCAAGCATTGCTACTCATTGTTAAGCAACGCTACTCATTGTTAAGCAACGCTACTCATTCTCAAGAAACGCTACTCATTTTCAAGCAACGCTACTCATTGTTAAGCAACGCTACTCTTTGTTAAGCAACGATACTCATTGTTAAGTAACGCTATTTATTCTGAAGCAACGCTACTCATTCTCAAGTAACGCAACTCATTCTCAAGCAACGCTATTCATTGAATAACAACGCTACTCATTCTCAAACAACGTTACTCATTGTCAAGCAACGTTACTCATTCTCAAGCAATGCCAATCATAGTCAAGTAACGCTACTCATAGTCAAGCAACGCTACTCATAGTCAAGCAACGCTACTTATAGTCAAGCAACGCTACTCATTGTTAGGCAACGCTACTCATTCTCAAGCAACGCTACTCATTCTCAAGCAACCCTACTCATTGTCAAGCAACGCTATTCATTGTCAAGCATCGCTACTCATTCTCAAGCAACGCTACTCATTCTCAAACAACGCTACTCATTCTCAAGCAACGGTACTCATTCTCAAGCAACGCTACTCATTGTCAAACAATGCTACTCATTCTCAAGCAACGGTACTCATTCTCATGAAACGCTACTCATTCTCAAGCAATGCTACTCATTGTTAATGAACGCTACTCATTCTCAAGGAACTTTACTCATTCTCAAGCAACGCTACTCATTCTCAAGCATCGCTACTAATTCTCAAGAAACGCTACTCATTCTCATGCAACGCTACTCATTCTCAAGCAACGCTACTCATTCTCAATCAACGCTACTCATTGTTAAGCAACGCAGCTCATTGTTAAGCAACGCTGCTCATTGTTAAGGAACGCTACTCATTCTCAAGCAACGCTACTCATTCTCAAGAAACGCTTTTCATTCTCAAGCAACGCTACTGATTCTCAAGCAACGCTACTCATTCTCAAGCAACGCTACTCATTCTTAAGCAACGCTACTCATTCTCAAGCAACGCTTCTTATTCTTAAGCAACGCTACTCATTCTCAAGCAACGCGACTCATTCTCAAGCAACGCTACTCATTCTCAAGCAACGCTACTCAT
Organism: Procambarus clarkii; assembly: GCF_040958095.1. Lineage (NCBI taxonomy): Eukaryota > Metazoa > Arthropoda > Malacostraca > Decapoda > Cambaridae > Procambarus > Procambarus clarkii. The sequence goes on along the minus strand of NC_091178.1, from coordinate 39,566,651 downwards.
TGTTAAGCAACGCTGCTCATTGTTAAGCAACGCTACTCATTCTCAAGCAACGCTACTCATTCTCAAGCAACGCTTCTTATTCTCAAGCAACGCTACTCATTCTCAAGCAACGCTACTCATTCTCAAGCATCGCTACTAATTCTCAAGAAACGCTACTCATTCTCAAGCAACGCTACTCATTCTCAAGCAACGCTTCTTATTCTAAAGCAACGCTACTTATTCTCAAGCAACGGTACTCATTCTCAAGCAACGCTACTCATTTTCAAGCAACAGTACTCATTCTCAAGCATCGCTACTAATTCTCAAGAAACGCTACTCATTCTTAAGCAACGCTACTCATTCTCAAGCAACGCTTCTTATTCTTAAGCAACGCTACTCATTCTCAAGCAACAGTACTCATTCTCAAGCAACGCTACTCATTCTCAAGCAACGCTACTCATTCTCAAGCAACGCTACTCATTTTCAAGCAACAGTACTCATTCTCAAGCAACGCTACTCATTCTCAAGCATCGCTACTAATTCTCAAGAAACGCTACTCATTCTCAAGCAACGCTACTCATTCTCAAGCAACGCTTCTTATTCTTAAGCAACGCTACTAATTCTCAAGCAACAGTACTCATTCTCAAGCAACGCTACTCATTCTCAAGCAACGCTACTCATTCTCAAGCAACGCTACTCATTTTCAAGCAACAGTACTCATTCTCAAGCAACGCTACTCATTCTCAAGCATCGCTACTAATTCTCAAGAAACGCTACTCATTCTCAAGCAACGCTAATCATTCTCAAGCAACGCTTCTTATTCTTAAGCAACGCTACTCATTCTCAAGCAACAGTACTCATTCTCAAGCAACGCTACTCATTCTCAAGCAACGCGACTCATTCTCAAGCAACGCTACTCATTCTGTAGCAACGCTACTCATTGTTAAGCAACGCTGCTCATTGTTAAGCAACGCTACTCATTCTCAAGCAACGCTACTCATTCTCAAGCAACGCTTCTTATTCTCAAGCAACGCTACTCATTCTCAAGCAACGCTACTCATTCTCAAGCATCGCTACTAATTCTCAAGAAACGCTACTCATTCTCAAGCAACGCTACTCATTCTCAAGCAACGCTTCTTATTCTAAAGCATCGCTACTCATTCTCAAGCAACGGTACTCATTCTCAAGCAACGCTACTCATTTTCAAGCAACAGTACTCATTCTCAAGCAACGCTACTCATTGTCAAGTATCGCTACTAATTCTCAAGAAACGCTACTCATTCTCAAGCAACGCTACTCATTCTCAAGCAACGCTACTCATTGTTAAGCAACGCTGCTCATTGTTAAGCAACGCTACTCATTCTCAAGCAACGCTACTCATTCTCAAGCAACGCTTCTTATTCTCAAGCAACGCTACTCATTCTCAAGCAACGCTACTCATTCTTAAGCAACGCTACTCATTCTCAAGCAACGCTTCTTATTCTTAAGCAACGCTACTCATTCTCAAGCAACGCGACTCATTCTCAAGCAACGCTACTCATTCTCAAGCAACGCTACTCATTGTTAAGCAACGCTGCTCATTGTTAAGCAACGCTACTCATTCTCAAGCAACGCTACTCATTCTCAAGCAACGCTTCTTATTCTCAAGCAACGCTACTCATTCTCAAGCAACGCTACTCATTCTCAAGCATCGCTACTAATTCTCAAGAAACGCTACTCATTCTCAAGCAACGCTACTCATTCTCAAGCAACGCTTCTTATTCTAAAGCAACGCTACTTATTCTCAAGCAACGGTACTCATTCTCAAGCAACGCTACTCATTTTCAAGCAACAGTACTCATTCTCAAGCATCGCTACTAATTCTCAAGAAACGCTACTCATTCTCAAGCAACGCTACTCATTCTCAAGCAACGCTTCTTATTCTTAAGCAACGCTACTCATTCTCAAGCAACAGTACTCATTCTCAAGCAACGCTACTCATTCTCAAGCAACGCTACTCATTCTCAAGCAACGCTACTCATTTTCAAGCAACAGTACTCATTCTCAAGCAACGCTACTCATTCTCAAGCATCGCTACTAATTCTCAAGAAACGCTACTCATTCTCAAGCAACGCTACTCATTCTCAAGCAACGCTTCTTATTCTTAAGCAACGCTACTAATTCTCAAGCAACAGTACTCATTCTCAAGCAACGCTACTCATTCTCAAGCAACGCTACTCATTCTCAAGCAACGCTACTCATTTTCAAGCAACAGTACTCATTCTCAAGCAACGCTACTCATTCTCAAGCATCGCTACTAATTCTCAAGAAACGCTACTCATTCTCAAGCAACGCTAATCATTCTCAAGCAACGCTTCTTATTCTTAAGCAACGCTACTCATTCTCAAGCAACAGTACTCATTCTCAAGCAACGCTACTCATTCTCAAGCAACGCGACTCATTCTCAAGCAACGCTACTCATTCTGTAGCAACGCTACTCATTGTTAAGCAACGCTGCTCATTGTTAAGCAACGCTACTCATTCTCAAGCAACGCTACTCATTCTCAAGCAACGCTTCTTATTCTCAAGCAACGCTACTCATTCTCAAGCAACGCTACTCATTCTCAAGCATCGCTACTAATTCTCAAGAAACGCTACTCATTCTCAAGCAACGCTACTCATTCTCAAGCAACGCTTCTTATTCTAAAGCATCGCTACTCATTCTCAAGCAACGGTACTCATTCTCAAGCAACGCTACTCATTTTCAAGCAACAGTACTCATTCTCAAGCAACGCTACTCATTGTCAAGTATCGCTACTAATTCTCAAGAAACGCTACTCATTCTCAAGCAACGCTACTCATTCTCAAGCAACGCTACTCATTGTTAAGCAACGCTGCTCATTGTTAAGCAACGCTACTCATTCTCAAGCAACGCTACTCATTCTCAAGCAACGCTTCTTATTCTCAAGCAACGCTACTCATTCTCAAGCAACGCTACTCATTCTCAAGCATCGCTACTAATTCTCAAGAAACGCTACTCATTCTCAAGCAACGCTACTCATTCTCAAGCAACGCTTCTTATTCTAAAGCAACGCTACTTATTCTCAAGCAACGGTACTCATTCTCAAGCAACGCTACTTATTTTCAAGCAACAGTACTCATTCTCAAGCATCGCTACTAATTCTCAAGAAACGCTACTCATTCTCAAGCAACGCTACTCATTCTCAAGCAACGCTTCTTATTCTTAAGCAACGCTACTCATTCTCAAGCAACAGTACTCATTCTCAAGCAACGCTACTCATTCTCAAGCAACGCTACTCATTCTCAAGCAACGCTACTCATTTTCAAGCAACAGTACTCATTCTCAAGCAACGCTACTCATTCTCAAGCATCGCTACTAATTCTCAAGAAACGCTACTCATTCTCAAGCAACGCTACTCATTCTCAAGCAACGCTTCTTATTCTTAAGCAACGCTACTCATTCTCAAGCAACAGTACTCATTCTCAAGCAACGCTACTCATTCTCAAGCAACGCTACTCATTCTCAAGCAACGCTACTCATTTTCAAGCAACAGTACTCATTCTCAAGCAACGCTACTCATTCTCAAGCATCGCTACTAATTCTCAAGAAACGCTACTCATTCTCAAGCAACGCTACTCATTCTCAAGCAACGCTTCTTATTCTAAAGCAACGCTACTTATTCTCAAGCAACGGTACTCATTCTCAAGCAACGCTACTCATTTTCAAGCAACAGTACTCATTCTCAAGCATCGCTACTAATTCTCAAGAAACGCTACTCATTCTCAAGCAACGCTACTCATTCTCAAGCAACGCTTCTTATTCTTAAGCAACGCTACTCATTCTCAAGCAACAGTACTCATTCTCAAGCAACGCTACTCATTCTCAAGCAACGCTACTCATTCTCAAGCAACGCTACTCATTTTCAAGCAACAGTACTCATTCTCAAGCAACGCTACTCATTCTCAAGCATCGCTACTAATTCTCAAGAAACGCTACTCATTCTCAAGCAACGCTACTCATTCTCAAGCAACGCTTCTTATTCTTAAGCAACGCTACTCATTCTCAAGCAACAGTACTCATTCTCAAGCAACGCTACTCATTCTCAAGCAACGCTACTCATTCTCAAGCAACGCTACTCATTTTCAAGCAACAGTACTCATTCTCAAGCAACGCTACTCATTCTCAAGCATCGCTACTAATTCTCAAGAAACGCTACTCATTCTCAAGCAACGCTAATCATTCTCAAGCAACGCTTCTTATTCTTAAGCAACGCTACTCATTCTCAAGCAACAGTACTCATTCTCAAGCAACGCTACTCATTCTCAAGCAACGCGGCTCATTCTCAAGCAACGCTACTCATTCTGTAGCAACGCTACTCATTGTTAAGCAACGCTGCTCATTGTTAAGCAACGCTACTCATTCTCAAGCAACGCTACTCATTCTCAAGCAACGCTTCTTATTCTCAAGCAACGCTACTCATTCTCAAGCAACGCTACTCATTCTCAAGCATCGCTACTAATTCTCAAGAAACGCTACTCATTCTCAAGCAACGCTACTCATTCTCAAGCAACGCTTCTTATTCTAAAGCATCGCTACTCATTCTCAAGCAACGGTACTCATTCTCAAGCAACGCTACTCATTTTCAAGCAACAGTACTCATTCTCAAGCAACGCTACTCATTGTCAAGTATCGCTACTAATTCTCAAGAAACGCTACTCATTCTCAAGCAACGCTACTCATTCTCAAGCAACGCTTCTTATTCTTAAGCAACGCTACTCATTCTCAAGCAACAGTACTCATTCTCAAGCAACGCTACTCATTCTCAAGCAACGCTACTCATTCTCAAGCAACGCTACTCATTTTCAAGCAACAGTACTCATTCTCAATCAACGCTACTCATTCTCAAGCATCGCTACTAATTCTCAAGAAACGCTACTCATTCTCAAGCAACGCTACTCATTCTCAAGCAACGCTTCTTATTCTAAAGCAACGCTACTCATTCTCAAGCAACAGTACTCATTCTCAAACAACGCTACTCATTCTCAAGCAACGCTACTCATTCTCAAGCAACGCCACTCATTCTCAAGCAATGCTACTCATTGTTAATCAACGCTAATCATTCTCAAGCAACTCTACTCATTCTCAAGCAACGCTACTCATTCTCAAGCAACGCTACTAATTCTCAAGAAACGCTACTCATTCTCAAGCAACGCTACTCATTCTCAAGCAACGCTACTCATTCTCAAGAAATGCTACTCATTCTCAAGCAACGCTACTCATTCTCAAGCAACGCTACTCATTCTCAAGCAACGCTACTCATTATTAAGCAACGCTTCTTATTCTTAAGCAACGCTACTCATTCTCAAGCAACGCTACTTTTTCTCAAGCAACGCTACTCATTCTCAAGCAACGCTACTCATTCTCAAGCAACGCTACTTTTTCTCAAGCAACGCTACTCATTCTCAAGCAACGCTACTCATTATTAAGCAACGCTTCTTATTCTTAAGCAACGCTACTCATTCTCAAGCAACGCTACTCATTCTCAAGCAACGCTACTCATTGTTAAGCAACGCTGCTCATTGTTAAGCAACGCTACTCAATCTCAAGCAACGTTATTCATTCTCAAGTAACGCTACTCATTCTCAAGCAACGCTACTCATTCTCAAGGAACGCTACTCATTCTCAAGCAACGCTACTCATTGTGAAGCAACGCTACTCATTCTCAAGCAACGCTACTCATTGTCAAGCAACACTGCTCATTCTCAAGCAACGGTACTCATTCTCATGAAACGCTACTCATTCTCAAGCATTGCTACTCATTGTTAAGCAACGCTACTCATTGTTAAGCAACGCTACTCATTCTCAAGAAACGCTACTCATTTTCAAGCAACGCTACTCATTGTTAAGCAACGCTACTCTTTGTTAAGCAACGATACTCATTGTTAAGTAACGCTACTTATTCTGAAGCAACGCTACTCATTCTCAAGTAACGCAACTCATTCTCAAGCAACGCTATTCATTGAATAACAACGCTACTCATTTTCAAACAACGTTACTCATTGTCAGCAATGCCAATCATTGTCAAGTATCGTTACTCATTCTCAAGCAACGCTACTCATTCTCAAGAAACGCTACTCATTCTCAAGCAACGCTACTCATTGTTAAGCAACGCTGCTCATTGTTAAGGAACGCTACTTATTCTCAAGCAACTCTATTCATTCTCAAGCAACGCTACTCATTCTCAAGCAACGCTACTCATTCTCAAGCAACTCTACTCATTCTCAAGCAACTCAACTCATTCTCAAGAAACGCTACTCATTCTCAAGCAACGCTACTCATTGTTAAGCAAAGCTACTCATTGTTAAGCAACGCTGCTCATTGTTAAGCAACGCTACTCATTCTCAAGCAACGCTACTCATTCTCAAGCAACGCTTCTTATTCTCAAGCAACGCTACTCATTCTCAAGCAACGCTACTCATTCTCAAGCATCGCTACTAATTCTCAAGAAACGCTACTCATTCTCAAGCAACGCTACTCATTCTCAAGCAACGCTTCTTATTCTAAAGCATCGCTACTCATTCTCAAGCAACGGTACTCATTCTCAAGCAACGCTACTCATTTTCAAGCAACAGTACTCATTCTCAAGCAACGCTACTCATTGTCAAGTATCGCTACTAATTCTCAAGAAACGCTACTCATTCTCAAGCAACGCTACTCATTCTCAAGCAACGCTACTCATTGTTAAGCAACGCTGCTCATTGTTAAGCAACGCTACTCATTCTCAAGCAACGCTACTCATTCTCAAGCAACGCTTCTTATTCTCAAGCAACGCTACTCATTCTCAAGCAACGCTACTCATTCTTAAGCAACGCTACTCATTCTCAAGCAACGCTTCTTATTCTTAAGCAACGCTACTCATTCTCAAGCAACGCGACTCATTCTCAAGCAACGCTACTCATTCTCAAGCAACGCTACTCATTGTTAAGCAACGCTGCTCATTGTTAAGCAACGCTACTCATTCTCAAGCAACGCTACTCATTCTCAAGCAACGCTTCTTATTCTCAAGCAACGCTACTCATTCTCAAGCAACGCTACTCATTCTCAAGCATCGCTACTAATTCTCAAGAAACGCTACTCATTCTCAAGCAACGCTACTCATTCTCAAGCAACGCTTCTTATTCTAAAGCAACGCTACTTATTCTCAAGCAACGGTACTCATTCTCAAGCAACGCTACTCATTTTCAAGCAACAGTACTCATTCTCAAGCATCGCTACTAATTCTCAAGAAACGCTACTCATTCTCAAGCAACGCTACTCATTCTCAAGCAACGCTTCTTATTCTTAAGCAACGCTACTCATTCTCAAGCAACAGTACTCATTCTCAAGCAACGCTACTCATTCTCAAGCAACGCTACTCATTCTCAAGCAACGCTACTCATTTTCAAGCAACAGTACTCATTCTCAAGCAACGCTACTCATTCTCAAGCATCGCTACTAATTCTCAAGAAACGCTACTCATTCTCAAGCAACGCTACTCATTCTCAAGCAACGCTTCTTATTCTTAAGCAACGCTACTAATTCTCAAGCAACAGTACTCATTCTCAAGCAACGCTACTCATTCTCAAGCAACGCTACTCATTCTCAAGCAACGCTACTCATTTTCAAGCAACAGTACTCATTCTCAAGCAACGCTACTCATTCTCAAGCATCGCTACTAATTCTCAAGAAACGCTACTCATTCTCAAGCAACGCTAATCATTCTCAAGCAACGCTTCTTATTCTTAAGCAACGCTACTCATTCTCAAGCAACAGTACTCATTCTCAAGCAACGCTTCTCATTCTCAAGCAACGCGACTCATTCTCAAGCAACGCTACTCATTCTGTAGCAACGCTACTCATTGTTAAGCAACGCTACTCATTGTTAAGCAACGCTACTCATTCTCAAGCAACGCTACTCATTCTCAAGCAACGCTTCTTATTCTCAAGCAACGCTACTCATTCTCAAGCAACGCTACTCATTCTCAAGCATCGCTACTAATTCTCAAGAAACGCTACTCATTCTCAAGCAACGCTACTCATTCTCAAGCAACGCTTCTTATTCTAAAGCATCGCTACTCATTCTCAAGCAACGGTACTCATTCTCAAGCAACGCTACTCATTTTCAAGCAACAGTACTCATTCTCAAGCAACGCTACTCATTGTCAAGTATCGCTACTAATTCTCAAGAAACGCTACTCATTCTCAAGCAACGCTACTCATTCTCAAGCAACGCTACTCATTGTTAAGCAACGCTGCTCATTGTTAAGCAACGCTACTCATTCTCAAGCAACGCTACTCATTCTCAAGCAACGCTTCTTATTCTCAAGCAACGCTACTCATTCTCAAGCAACGCTACTCATTCTCAAGCATCGCTACTAATTCTCAAGAAACGCTACTCATTCTCAAGCAACGCTACTCATTCTCAAGCAACGCTTCTTATTCTAAAGCAACGCTACTTATTCTCAAGCAACGGTACTCATTCTCAAGCAACGCTACTTATTTTCAAGCAACAGTACTCATTCTCAAGCATCGCTACTAATTCTCAAGAAACGCTACTCATTCTCAAGCAACGCTACTCATTCTCAAGCAACGCTTCTTATTCTTAAGCAACGCTACTCATTCTCAAGCAACAGTACTCATTCTCAAGCAACGCTACTCATTCTCAAGCAACGCTACTCATTCTCAAGCAACGCTACTCATTTTCAAGCAACAGTACTCATTCTCAAGCAACGCTACTCATTCTCAAGCATCGCTACTAATTCTCAAGAAACGCTACTCATTCTCAAGCAACGCTACTCATTCTCAAGCAACGCTTCTTATTCTTAAGCAACGCTACTCATTCTCAAGCAACAGTACTCATTCTCAAGCAACGCTACTCATTCTCAAGCAACGCTACTCATTCTCAAGCAACGCTACTCATTTTCAAGCAACAGTACTCATTCTCAAGCAACGCTACTCATTCTCAAGCATCGCTACTAATTCTCAAGAAACGCTACTCATTCTCAAGCAACGCTACTCATTCTCAAGCAACGCTTCTTATTCTAAAGCAACGCTACTTATTCTCAAGCAACGGTACTCATTCTCAAGCAACGCTACTCATTTTCAAGCAACAGTACTCATTCTCAAGCATCGCTACTAATTCTCAAGAAACGCTACTCATTCTCAAGCAACGCTACTCATTCTCAAGCAACGCTTCTTATTCTTAAGCAACGCTACTCATTCTCAAGCAACAGTACTCATTCTCAAGCAACGCTACTCATTCTCAAGCAACGCTACTCATTCTCAAGCAACGCTACTCATTTTCAAGCAACAGTACTCATTCTCAAGCAACGCTACTCATTCTCAAGCATCGCTACTAATTCTCAAGAAACGCTACTCATTCTCAAGCAACGCTACTCATTCTCAAGCAACGCTTCTTATTCTTAAGCAACGCTACTCATTCTCAAGCAACAGTACTCATTCTCAAGCAACGCTACTCATTCTCAAGCAACGCTACTCATTCTCAAGCAACGCTACTCATTTTCAAGCAACAGTACTCATTCTCAAGCAACGCTACTCATTCTCAAGCATCGCTACTAATTCTCAAGAAACGCTACTCATTCTCAAGCAACGCTAATCATTCTCAAGCAACGCTTCTTATTCTTAAGCAACGCTACTCATTCTCAAGCAACAGTACTCATTCTCAAGCAACGCTACTCATTCTCAAGCAACGCGGCTCATTCTCAAGCAACGCTACTCATTCTGTAGCAACGCTACTCATTGTTAAGCAACGCTGCTCATTGTTAAGCAACGCTACTCATTCTCAAGCAACGCTACTCATTCTCAAGCAACGCTTCTTATTCTCAAGCAACGCTACTCATTCTCAAGCAACGCTACTCATTCTCAAGCATCGCTACTAATTCTCAAGAAACGCTACTCATTCTCAAGCAACGCTACTCATTCTCAAGCAACGCTTCTTATTCTAAAGCATCGCTACTCATTCTCAAGCAACGGTACTCATTCTCAAGCAACGCTACTCATTTTCAAGCAACAGTACTCATTCTCAAGCAACGCTACTCATTGTCAAGTATCGCTACTAATTCTCAAGAAACGCTACTCATTCTCAAGCAACGCTACTCATTCTCAAGCAACGCTTCTTATTCTTAAGCAACGCTACTCATTCTCAAGCAACAGTACTCATTCTCAAGCAACGCTACTCATTCTCAAGCAACGCTACTCATTCTCAAGCAACGCTACTCATTTTCAAGCAACAGTACTCATTCTCAAGCAACGCTACTCATTCTCAAGCATCGCTACTAATTCTCAAGAAACGCTACTCATTCTCAAGCAACGCTACTCATTCTCAAGCAACGCTTCTTATTCTTAAGCAAGGCTACTCATTCTCAAGCAACAGTACTCATTCTCAAGCAACGCTACTCATTCTCAAGCAACGCTACTCATTCTCAAGCAACGCTACTCATTTTCAAGCAACAGTACTCATTCTCAATCAACGCTACTCATTCTCAAGCATCGCTACTAATTCTCAAGAAACGCTACTCATTCTCAAGCAACGCTACTCATTCTCAAGCAACGCTTCTTATTCTAAAGCAACGCTACTCATTCTCAAGCAACAGTACTCATTCTCAAACAACGCTACTCATTCTCAAGCAACGCTACTCATTCTCAAGCAACGCCACTCATTCTCAAGCAATGCTACTCATTGTTAATCAACGCTAATCATTCTCAAGCAACTCTACTCATTCTCAAGCAACGCTACTCATTCTCAAGCAACGCTACTAATTCTCAAGAAACGCTACTCATTCTCAAGCAACGCTACTCATTCTCAAGCAACGCTACTCATTCTCAAGAAATGCTACTCATTCTCAAGCAACGCTACTCATTCTCAAGCAACGCTACTCATTCTCAAGCAACGCTACTCATTATTAAGCAACGCTTCTTATTCTTAAGCAACGCTACTCATTCTCAAGCAACGCTACTTTTTCTCAAGCAACGCTACTCATTCTCAAGCAACGCTACTCATTCTCAAGCAACGCTACTTTTTCTCAAGCAACGCTACTCATTCTCAAGCAACGCTACTCATTATTAAGCAACGCTTCTTATTCTTAAGCAACGCTACTCATTCTCAAGCAACGCTACTCATTCTCAAGCAACGCTACTCATTGTTAAGCAACGCTGCTCATTGTTAAGCAACGCTACTCAATCTCAAGCAACGTTATTCATTCTCAAGTAACGCTACTCATTCTCAAGCAACGCTACTCATTCTCAAGGAACGCTACTCATTCTCAAGCAACGCTACTCATTGTGAAGCAACGCTACTCATTCTCAAGCAACGCTACTCATTGTCAAGCAACACTGCTCATTCTCAAGCAACGGTACTCATTCTCATGAAACGCTACTCATTCTCAAGCATTGCTACTCATTGTTAAGCAACGCTACTCATTGTTAAGCAACGCTACTCATTCTCAAGAAACGCTACTCATTTTCAAGCAACGCTACTCATTGTTAAGCAACGCTACTCTTTGTTAAGCAACGATACTCATTGTTAAGTAACGCTACTTATTCTGAAGCAACGCTACTCATTCTCAAGTAACGCAACTCATTCTCAAGCAACGCTATTCATTGAATAACAACGCTACTCATTTTCAAACAACGTTACTCATTGTCAGCAATGCCAATCATTGTCAAGTATCGTTACTCATTCTCAAGCAACGCTACTCATTCTCAAGAAACGCTACTCATTCTCAAGCAACGCTACTCATTGTTAAGCAACGCTGCTCATTGTTAAGGAACGCTACTTATTCTCAAGCAACTCTATTCATTCTCAAGCAACGCTACTCATTCTCAAGCAACGCTACTCATTCTCAAGCAACTCTACTCATTCTCAAGCAACTCAACTCATTCTCAAGAAACGCTACTCATTCTCAAGCAACGCTACTCATTGTTAAGCAAAGCTACTCTTTGTTAAGTAACGATACTCATTGTTAAGCAACGCTACTCATTCTCAAGCAACGCTACTCATTGTTAAGCAACGCTGCTCATTGTTAAGCAACGCTACTCATTCTCAAGCAACGCTTCTCATTCTCAAGCAACGCTACTCATTGTCAAACAACGCTACTCATTGTCAAGCAACGCTATTCATTGTATAACAACGCTACTCATCCTCTAACAACGTTACTCATTGTCAAGCAACGTTACTCATTCTCAAGCAACGTTACTCATTCTCAAGCAATGCAAATCATAGTCAAGTAATGCTACTCATAGTCAAGCAACGCTACTCATAGTCAAGCAACGCTACTTATAGTCAAGCAACGCTACTCATTGTTAGGCAACGCTACTCATTCTCAAGCAACGCTACTCATTCTCAAGCAACCCTACTCATTGTCAAGCAACGCTATTCATTGTCAAGCATCGCTACTCATTCTCAAGCAACGCTACTCATTCTCGAACAACGCTACTCATTCTCAAGCAACGGTACTCATTCTCAAGCAACGCTACTCATTGTCAAACAATGCTACTCATTCTCAAGCAACGGTACTCATTCTCATGAAACGCTACTCATTCGCAAGCAATGCTACTCATTGTTAATCAACGCTGCTCATTCTCAAGGAACTTTACTCATTCTCAAGCAACGCTACTCATTCTCAAGCATCGCTACTAATTCTCAAGAAAAGCTACTCATTCTCAAGCAACGCTACTCATTCTCAAGCAACGCTACTCATTCTCAATCAACGCTACTCATTGTTAAGCAACGCAGCTCATTGTTAGGCAACGCTGCTCATTGTTAAGGAACGCTACTCAATCTCAAGCAACGCTACTCATTCTCAAGCAACGCTACTCATTCTCAAGAAACGCTACTCATTCTCAAGCAACGCTACTCATTGTTAAGCAAAGCTACTCTTTGTTAAGTAACGATACTCATTGTTAAGCAACGCTACTCATTCTCAAGCAACGCTACTCATTGTTAAGCAACGCTGCTCATTGTTAAGCAACGCTACTCATTCTCAAGCAACGCTTCTCATTCTCAAGCAACGCTACTCATTGTCAAACAACGCTACTCATTGTCAAGCAACGCTATTCATTGTATAACAACGCTACTCATCCTCTAACAACGTTACTCATTGTCAAGCAACGTTACTCATTCTCAAGCAACGTTACTCATTCTCAAGCAATGCAAATCATAGTCAAGTAATGCTACTCATAGTCAAGCAACGCTACTCATAGTCAAGCAACGCTACTTATAGTCAAGCAACGCTACTCATTGTTAGGCAACGCTACTCATTCTCAAGCAACGCTACTCATTCTCAAGCAACCCTACTCATTGTCAAGCAACGCTATTCATTGTCAAGCATCGCTACTCATTCTCAAGCAACGCTACTCATTCTCAAACAACGCTACTCATTCTCAAGCAACGGTACTCATTCTCAAGCAACGCTACTCATTGTCAAACAATGCTACTCATTCTCAAGCAACGGTACTCATTCTCATGAAACGCTACTCATTCGCAAGCAATGCTACTCATTGTTAATCAACGCTGCTCATTCTCAAGGAACTTTACTCATTCACAAGCAACGCTACTCATTCTCAAGCATCGCTACTAATTCTCAAGAAAAGCTACTCATTCTCAAGCAACGCTACTCATTCTCAAGCAACGCTACTCATTCTCAATCAACGCTACTCATTGTTAAGCAACGCAGCTCATTGTTAGGCAACGCTGCTCATTGTTAAGGAACGCTACTCAATCTCAAGCAACGCTACTCATTCTCAAGCAACGCTACTCATTCTCAAGAAACGCTTTTCATTCTCAAGCAACGCTTCTGATTCTCAAGCAACGCTACTCATTCTCAAGCAACGCTACTCATTCTTAAGCAACGCTACTCATTCTCAAGCAACGCTTCTTATTCTTAAGCAACGCTACTCATTCTCAAGCAACGCTACTCATTCTCAAGCAACGCTACTCATTCTCAAGCAACACTACTCATTGTTAAGCAACGCTGCTCATTGTTAAGCAACGCTACTCATTCTCAAGCAACGCTACTCATTCTCAAGCAACGCTTCTTATTCTCAAGCAACGCTACTCATTCTCAAGCATCGCTACTAATTCTCAAGAAACGCTACTCATTCTCAAGCAACGCTACTCATTCTCAAGCAAAGCTTCTTATTCTTAAGCAACGCTACTCATTCTCAAGCAACGCTACTCATTCTCAAGCAACGCTACTCATTTTCAAGCAACGCTACTCGTTGTTAAGCAACGCTGCTCATTGTTAAGCAACGCTACTCATTCTCAAACAACGCTACTCATTCTCACGCAACGCTTCTTATTCTCAAGCAACGCTACTCATTCTCAAGCAACGCTACTCATTCTCAAGCATCGCTACTAATTCTCAAGAAACGCTAATCATTCTCAAGCAACGCTACTCATTCTCAAGCAACGCTACTCATTCTCAAGCAAAGCTACTCATTCTCAAGCAACGCTACTCATTGTTAAGCAATGCTGCTCATTGCTAAGCAACGCTACTCATTCTCAAGCAACGCTACTCATTCTGAAGAAACGCTACTCATTCTCATGCAACGCTACTCATTCTCAAGCAACTCTACTCATTTTTAAGCAACGCTACTCATTGTTAAGCAACGCTTCTCTTTGTTAAGCAACGATACTCATTGCTAAGCAACGCTACTCATTCTCAAGCAACGCTACTCATTCTCAAGCAACTCTACTCATTCTCATGCAACGCTACTCATTCTCAAGAAACGCTACTCATTCTCAAGCAACGCTACTCATTGTTAAGCAACGCTGCTCATTGTTAAGGAACGCTACTTATTCTCAAGCAACTCTATTCATTCTTAAGCAACGCTACTCATTCTCAAGCAACGCTACTCATTCTCAAGCAACTCTACTCATTCTCAAGCAACTCAACTCATTCTCAAGAAACGCTACTCATTCTCAAGCAACGCTACTCATTGTTAAGCAACGCTACTCATTCTCAAGCAACGCTTCTTATTCTCAAGCAACGCTACTCATTCTCAAGCAACGCTACTCATTCTCAAGCATCGCTACTAATTCTCCAGAAACGCTACTCATTCTCAAGCAACGCAACTCATTCTCAAGCAACGCTTCTTATTCTAAAGCAACGCTACTCATTCTCAAGCAACGCTTCTTATTCTAAAGCAACGCTACTCATTCTCAAGCAACGGTACTCATTCTCAAACAACGCTACTCATTTTCAAGCAACAGTACTCATTCTCAAGCAACGCAACTCATTCTCAAGCATCGCTACTAATTCTCAAGAAACGCTACTCATTCTCAAGCAACGCTACTCATTCTCAAGCAACGCTTCTTATTCTTAAGCAACGCTACTCATTCTCAAGCAACAGTACTCATTCTCAAGCAACGCTACTCATTCTCAAGCAACGCGACTCATTCTCAAGCAACGCCACTCATTCTCTAGCAACGCTACTCATTGTTAAGCAACGCTGCTCATTGTTAAGCAACGCTACTCATTCTCAAGCAACGCTACTCATTCTCAAGCAACGCTTCTTATTCTCAAGCAACGCTACTCATTTTCAAGCAACGCTACTCATTCACAAGCATCGCTACTAATTCTCAAGAAACGCTACTCATTCTCAAGCAACGCTACTCATTCTCAAGCAACGCCACTCATTCTCAAGCAATGCTACTCATTGTTAATCAACGCTAATCATTCTCAAGCAACTCTACTCATTCTCAAGCAACGCTACTCATTCTCAAGCAACGCTACTAATTCTCAAGAAACGCTACTCATTCTCAAGCAACGCTACTCATTCTCAAGCAACGCTACTCATTCTCAAGAAATGCTACTCATTCTCAAGCAACGCTACTCATTCTCAAGCAACGCTACTCATTCTCAAGCAACGCTACTCATTATTAAGCAACGCTTCTTATTCTTAAGCAACGCTACTCATTCTCAAGCAACGCTACTTTTTCTCAAGCAACGCTACTCATTCTCAAGCAACGCTACTCATTCTCAAGCAACGCTACTTTTTCTCAAGCAACGCTACTCATTCTCAAGCAACGCTACTCATTATTAAGCAACGCTTCTTATTCTTAAGCAACGCTACTCATTCTCAAGCAACGCTACTCATTCTCAAGCAACGCTACTCATTGTTAAGCAACGCTGCTCATTGTTAAGCAACGCTACTCAATCTCAAGCAACGTTATTCATTCTCAAGTAACGCTACTCATTCTCAAGCAACGCTACTCATTCTCAAGGAACGCTACTCATTCTCAAGCAACGCTACTCATTGTGAAGCAACGCTACTCATTCTCAAGCAACGCTACTCATTGTCAAGCAACACTGCTCATTCTCAAGCAACGGTACTCATTCTCATGAAACGCTACTCATTCTCAAGCATTGCTACTCATTGTTAAGCAACGCTACTCATTGTTAAGCAACGCTACTCATTCTCAAGAAACGCTACTCATTTTCAAGCAACGCTACTCATTGTTAAGCAACGCTACTCTTTGTTAAGCAACGATACTCATTGTTAAGTAACGCTACTTATTCTGAAGCAACGCTACTCATTCTCAAGTAACGCAACTCATTCTCAAGCAACGCTATTCATTGAATAACAACGCTACTCATTCTCAAACAACGTTACTCATTGTCAGCAATGCCAATCATTGTCAAGTATCGTTACTCATTCTCAAGCAACGCTACTCATTCTCAAGAAACGCTACTTATTCTCAAGCAACGCTACTCATTGTTAAGCAACGCTGCTCATTGTTAAGGAACGCTACTTATTCTCAAGCAACTCTATTCATTCTCAAGCAACGCTACTCATTCTCAAGCAACGCTACTCATTCTCAAGAAACGCTACTCATTCTCAAGTAACGCTACTCATTGTTAAGCAAAGCTACTCTTTGTTAAGTAACGATACTCATTGTTAAGCAACGCTACTCATTCTCAAGCAACGCTACTCATTGTTAAGCAACGCTGCTCATTGTTAAGCAACGCTACTCATTCTCAAGCAACGCTACTCATTCTCAAGCAACGCTACTCATTATTTAGCAACGCTTCTTATTCTTAAGCAACGCTACTCATTCTCAAGCAACGCTACTTTTTCTCAAGCAACGCTACTCATTCTCAAGCAACGCTACTCATTCTCAAGCAACGCTACTTTTTCTCAAGCAACGCTACTCATTCTCAAGCAACGCTACTCATTATTAAGCAACGCTTCTTATTCTTAAGCAACGCTACTCATTCTCAAGCAACGCTACTCATTCTCAAGCAACGCTACTCATTGTTAAGCAACGCTGCTCATTGTTAAGCAACGCTACTCAATCTCAAGCAACGTTATTCATTCTCAAGTAACGTTACTCATTCTCAAGCAACGCTACTCATTCTCAAGGAACGCTACTCATTCTCAAGCAACGCTACTCATTGTGAAGCAACGCTACTCATTCTCAAGCAACGCTACTCATTGTCAAGCAACACTGCTCATTCTCAAGCAACGGTACTCATTCTCATGAAACGCTACTCATTCTCAAGCATTGCTACTCATTGTTAAGCAACGCTACTCATTGTTAAGCAACGCTACTCATTCTCAAGAAACGCTACTCATTTTCAAGCAACGCTACTCATTGTTAAGCAACGCTACTCTTTGTTAAGCAACGATACTCATTGTTAAGTAACGCTGCTTATTCTGAAGCAACGCTACTCATTCTCAAGTAACGCAACTCATTCTCAAGCAACGCTATTCATTGAATAACAACGCGACTCATTCTCAAACAACGTTACTCATTGTCAGCAATGCCAATCATTGTCAAGTATCGTTACTCATTCTCAAGCAACGCTACTCATTCTCAAGAAACGCTACTTATTCTCAAGCAACGCTACTCATTGTTAAGCAACGCTGCTCATTGTTAAGGAACGCTACTTATTCTCAAGCAACTCTATTCATTCTCAAGCAACGCTACTCATTCTCAAGCAACGCTACTCATTCTCAAGCAACTCTACTCATTCTCAAGCAACTCAACTCATTCTCAAGAAACGCTACTCATTCTCAAGCAACGCTACTCATTGTTAAGCAAAGCTACTCTTTGTTAAGTAACGATACTCATTGTTAAGCAACGCTACTCATTCTCAAGCAACGCTACTCATTGTTAAGCAACGCTGCTCATTGTTAAGCAACGCTACTCATTCTCAAGCAACGCTTCTCATTCTCAAGCAACGCTACTCATTGTCAAACAACGCTACTCATTGTCAAGCAACGCTATTCATTGTATAACAACGCTACTCATCCTCTAACAACGTTACTCATTGTCAAGCAACGTTACTCATTCTCAAGCAACGTTACTCATTGTCAAGCAACACTGCTCATTCTCAAGCAACGGTACTCATTCTCATGAAACGCTACTCATTCTCAAGCATTGCTACTCATTGTTAAGCAACGCTACTCATTGTTAAGCAACGCTACTCATTCTCAAGAAACGCTACTCATTTTCAAGCAACGCTACTCATTGTTAAGCAACGCTACTCTTTGTTAAGCAACGATACTCATTGTTAAGTAACGCTACTTATTCTGAAGCAACGCTACTCATTCTCAAGTAACGCAACTCATTCTCAAGCAACGCTATTCATTGAATAACAACGCTACTCATTCTCAAACAACGTTACTCATTGTCAGCAATGCCAATCATTGTCAAGTATCGTTACTCATTCTCAAGCAACGCTACTCATTCTCAAGAAACGCTACTTATTCTCAAGCAACGCTACTCATTGTTAAGCAACGCTGCTCATTGTTAAGGAACGCTACTTATTCTCAAGCAACTCTATTCATTCTCAAGCAACGCTACTCATTCTCAAGCAACGCTACTCATTCTCAAGAAACGCTACTCATTCTCAAGCAACGCTACTCATTGTTAAGCAAAGCTACTCTTTGTTAAGTAACGATACTCATTGTTAAGCAACGCTACTCATTCTCAAGCAACGCTACTCATTGTTAAGCAACGCTGCTCATTGTTAAGCAACGCTACTCATTCTCAAGCAACGCTACTCATTCTCAAGCAACGCTACTCATTATTTAGCAACGCTTCTTATTCTTAAGCAACGCTACTCATTCTCAAGCAACGCTACTTTTTCTCAAGCAACGCTACTCATTCTCAAGCAACGCTACTCATTCTCAAGCAACGCTACTCTTTCTCAAGCAACGCTACTCATTCTCAAGCAACGCTACTCATTATTAAGCAACGCTTCTTATTCTTAAGCAACGCTACTCATTCTCAAGCAACGCTACTCATTCTCAAGCAACGCTACTCATTGTTAAGCAACGCTGCTCATTGTTAAGCAACGCTACTCAATCTCAAGCAACGTTATTCATTCTCAAGTAACGCTACTCATTCTCAAGCAACGCTACTCATTCTCAAGGAACGCTACTCATTCTCAAGCAACGCTACTCATTGTGAAGCAACGCTACTCATTCTCAAGCAACGCTACTCATTGTCAAGCAACACTGCTCATTCTCAAGCAACGGTACTCATTCTCATGAAACGCTACTCATTCTCAAGCATTGCTACTCATTGTTAAGCAACGCTACTCATTGTTAAGCAACGCTACTCATTCTCAAGAAACGCTACTCATTTTCAAGCAACGCTACTCATTGTTAAGCAACGCTACTCTTTGTTAAGCAACGATACTCATTGTTAAGTAACGCTGCTTATTCTGAAGCAACGCTACTCATTCTCAAGTAACGCAACTCATTCTCAAGCAACGCTATTCATTGAATAACAACGCTACTCATTCTCAAACAACGTTACTCATTGTCAGCAATGCCAATCATTGTCAAGTATCGTTACTCATTCTCAAGCAACGCTACTCATTCTCAAGAAACGCTACTTATTCTCAAGCAACGCTACTCATTGTTAAGCAACGCTGCTCATTGTTAAGGAACGCTACTTATTCTCAAGCAACTCTATTCATTCTCAAGCAACGCTACTCATTCTCAAGCAACGCTACTCATTCTCAAGCAACTCTACTCATTCTCAAGCAACTCAACTCATTCTCAAGAAACGCTACTCATTCTCAAGCAACGCTACTCATTGTTAAGCAAAGCTACTCTTTGTTAAGTAACGATACTCATTGTTAAGCAACGCTACTCATTCTCAAGCAACGCTACTCATTGTTAAGCAACGCTGCTCATTGTTAAGCAACGCTACTCATTCTCAAGCAACGCTTCTCATTCTCAAGCAACGCTACTCATTGTCAAACAACGCTACTCATTGTCAAGCAACGCTATTCATTGTATAACAACGCTACTCATCCTCTAACAACGTTACTCATTGTCAAGCAACGTTACTCATTCTCAAGCAACGTTACTCATTCTCAAGCAATGCAAATCATAGTCAAGTAATGCTACTCATAGTCAAGCAACGCTACTCATAGTCAAGCAACGCTACTTATAGTCAAGCAACGCTACTCATTGTTAGGCAACGCTACTCATTCTCAAGCAACGCTACTCATTCTCAAGCAACCCTACTCATTGTCAAGCAACGCTATTCATTGTCAAGCATCGCTACTCATTCTCAAGCAACGCTACTCATTCTCGAACAACGCTACTCATTCTCAAGCAACGGTACTCATTCTCAAGCAACGCTACTCATTGTCAAACAATGCTACTCATTCTCAAGCAACGGTACTCATTCTCATGAAACGCTACTCATTCGCAAGCAATGCTACTCATTGTTAATCAACGCTGCTCATTCTCAAGGAACTTTACTCATTCTCAAGCAACGCTACTCATTCTCAAGCATCGCTACTAATTCTCAAGAAAAGCTACTCATTCTCAAGCAACGCTACTCATTCTCAAGCAACGCTACTCATTCTCAATCAACGCTACTCATTGTTAAGCAACGCAGCTCATTGTTAGGCAACGCTGCTCATTGTTAAGGAACGCTACTCAATCTCAAGCAACGCTACTCATTCTCAAGCAACGCTACTCATTCTCAAGAAACGCTACTCATTCTCAAGCAACGCTACTCATTGTTAAGCAAAGCTACTCTTTGTTAAGTAACGATACTCATTGTTAAGCAACGCTACTCATTCTCAAGCAACGCTACTCATTGTTAAGCAACGCTGCTCATTGTTAAGCAACGCTACTCATTCTCAAGCAACGCTTCTCATTCTCAAGCAACGCTACTCATTCTCAAGGAACGCTACTCATTCTCAAGCAACGCTACTCATTGTGAAGCAACGCTACTCATTCTCAAGCAACGCTACTCATTGTCAAGCAACACTGCTCATTCTCAAGCAACGGTACTCATTCTCATGAAACGCTACTCATTCTCAAGCATTGCTACTCATTGTTAAGCAACGCTACTCATTGTTAAGCAACGCTACTCATTCTCAAGAAACGCTACTCATTTTCAAGCAACGCTACTCATTGTTAAGCAACGCTACTCTTTGTTAAGCAACGATACTCATTGTTAAGTAACGCTACTTATTCTGAAGCAACGCTACTCATTCTCAAGTAACGCAACTCATTCTCAAGCAACGCTATTCATTGAATAACAACGCTACTCATTCTCAAACAACGTTACTCATTGTCAGCAATGCCAATCATTGTCAAGTATCGTTACTCATTCTCAAGCAACGCTACTCATTCTCAAGAAACGCTACTTATTCTCAAGCAACGCTACTCATTGTTAAGCAACGCTGCTCATTGTTAAGGAACGCTACTTATTCTCAAGCAACTCTATTCATTCTCAAGCAACGCTACTCATTCTCAAGCAACGCTACTCATTCTCAAGCAACTCTACTCATTCTCAAGCAACTCAACTCATTCTCAAGAAACGCTACTCATTCTCAAGCAACGCTACTCATTGTTAAGCAAAGCTACTCTTTGTTAAGTAACGATACTCATTGTTAAGCAACGCTACTCATTCTCAAGCAACGCTACTCATTGTTAAGCAACGCTGCTCATTGTTAAGCAACGCTACTCATTCTCAAGCAACGCTACTCATTCTCAAGCAACGCTACTCATTATTTAGCAACGCTTCTTATTCTTAAGCAACGCTACTCATTCTCAAGCAACGCTACTTTTTCTCAAGCAACGCTACTCATTCTCAAGCAACGCTACTCATTCTCAAGCAACGCTACTTTTTCTCAAGCAACGCTACTCATTCTCAAGCAACGCTACTCATTATTAAGCAACGCTTCTTATTCTTAAGCAACGCTACTCATTCTCAAGCAACGCTACTCATTCTCAAGCAACGCTACTCATTGTTAAGCAACGCTGCTCATTGTTAAGCAACGCTACTCAATCTCAAGCAACGTTATTCATTCTCAAGTAACGCTACTCATTCTCAAGCAACGCTACTCATTCTCAAGGAACGCTACTCATTCTCAAGCAACGCTACTCATTGTGAAGCAACGCTACTCATTCTCAAGCAACGCTACTCATTGCCAAGCAACACTGCTCATTCTCAAGCAACGGTACTCATTCTCATGAAACGCTACTCATTCTCAAGCATTGCTACTCATTGTTAAGCAACGCTACTCATTGTTAAGCAACGCTACTCATTCTCAAGAAACGCTACTCATTTTCAAGCAACGCTACTCATTGTTAAGCAACGCTACTCTTTGTTAAGCAACGATACTCATTGTTAAGTAACGCTGCTTATTCTGAAGCAACGCTACTCATTCTCAAGTAACGCAACTCATTCTCAAGCAACGCTATTCATTGAATAACAACGCTACTCATTCTCAAACAACGTTACTCATTGTCAGCAATGCCAATCATTGTCAAGTATCGTTACTCATTCTCAAGCAACGCTACTCATTCTCAAGAAACGCTACTTATTCTCAAGCAACGCTACTCATTGTTAAGCAACGCTGCTCATTGTTAAGGAACGCTACTTATTCTCAAGCAACTCTATTCATTCTCAAGCAACGCTACTCATTCTCAAGCAACGCTACTCATTCTCAAGCAACTCTACTCATTCTCAAGCAACTCAACTCATTCTCAAGAAACGCTACTCATTCTCAAGCAACGCTACTCATTGTTAAGCAAAGCTACTCTTTGTTAAGTAACGATACTCATTGTTAAGCAACGCTACTCATTCTCAAGCAACGCTACTCATTGTTAAGCAACGCTGCTCATTGTTAAGCAACGCTACTCATTCTCAAGCAACGCTTCTCATTCTCAAGCAACGCTACTCATTGTCAAACAACGCTACTCATTGTCAAGCAACGCTATTCATTGTATAACAACGCTACTCATCCTCTAACAACGTTACTCATTGTCAAGCAACGTTACTCATTCTCAAGCAACGTTACTCATTCTCAAGCAATGCAAATCATAGTCAAGTAATGCTACTCATAGTCAAGCAACGCTACTCATAGTCAAGCAACGCTACTTATAGTCAAGCAACGCTACTCATTGTTAGGCAACGCTACTCATTCTCAAGCAACGCTACTCATTCTCAAGCAACCCTACTCATTGTCAAGCAACGCTATTCATTGTCAAGCATCGCTACTCATTCTCAAGCAACGCTACTCATTCTCGAACAACGCTACTCATTCTCAAGCAACGGTACTCATTCTCAAGCAACGCTACTCATTGTCAAACAATGCTACTCATTCTCAAGCAACGGTACTCATTCTCATGAAACGCTACTCATTCGCAAGCAATGCTACTCATTGTTAATCAACGCTGCTCATTCTCAAGGAACTTTACTCATTCTCAAGCAACGCTACTCATTCTCAAGCATCGCTACTAATTCTCAAGAAAAGCTACTCATTCTCAAGCAACGCTACTCATTCTCAAGCAACGCTACTCATTCTCAATCAACGCTACTCATTGTTAAGCAACGCAGCTCATTGTTAGGCAACGCTGTTCATTGTTAAGGAACGCTACTCAATCTCAAGCAACGCTACTCATTCTCAAGCAACGCTACTCATTCTCAAGAAACGCTACTCATTCTCAAGCAACGCTACTCATTGTTAAGCAAAGCTACTCTTTGTTAAGTAACGATACTCATTGTTAAGCAACGCTACTCATTCTCAAGCAACGCTACTCATTGTTAAGCAACGCTGCTCATTGTTAAGCAACGCTACTCATTCTCAAGCAACGCTTCTCATTCTCAAGCAACGCTACTCATTGTCAAACAACGCTACTCATTGTCAAGCAACGCTATTCATTGTATAACAACGCTACTCATCCTCTAACAACGTTACTCATTGTCAAGCAACGTTACTCATTCTCAAGCAACGTTACTCATTCTCAAGCAATGCAAATCATAGTCAAGTAATGCTACTCATAGTCAAGCAACGCTACTCATAGTCAAGCAACGCTACTTATAGTCAAGCAACGCTACTCATTGTTAGGCAACGCTACTCATTCTCAAGCAACGCTACTCATTCTCAAGCAAACCTACTCATTGTCAAGCAACGCTATTCATTGTCAAGCATCGCTACTCATTCTCAAGCAACGCTACTCATTCTCAAACAACGCTACTCATTCTCAAGCAACGGTACTCATTCTCAAGCAACGCTACTCATTGTCAAACAATGCTACTCATTCTCAAGCAACGGTACTCATTCTCATGAAACGCTACTCATTCGCAAGCAATGCTACTCATTGTTAATCAACGCTGCTCATTCTCAAGGAACTTTACTCATTCACAAGCAACGCTACTCATTCACAAGCATCGCTACTAATTCTCAAGAAAAGCTACTCATTCTCAAGCAACCCTACTCATTCTCAAGCAACGCTACTCATTCTCAATCAACGCTACTCATTGTTAAGCAACGCAGCTCATTGTTAGGCAACGCTGCTCATTGTTAAGGAACGCTACTCAATCTCAAGCAACGCTACTCATTCTCAAGCAACGCTACTCATTCTCAAGAAACGCTTTTCATTCTCAAGCAACGCTTCTGATTCTCAAGCAACGCTACTCATTCTCAAGCAACGCTACTCATTCTTAAGCAACGCTACTCATTCTCAAGCAACGCTTCTTTTTCTTAAGCAACGCTACTCATTCTCAAGCAACGCTACTCATTCTCAAGCAACGCTACTCATTCTCAAGCAACACTACTCATTGTTAAGCAACGCTGCTCATTGATAAGCAACGCTACTCATTCTCAAGCAACGCTACTCATTCTCAAGCAACGCTTCTTATTCTCAAGCAACGCTACTCATTCTCAAGCAACGCTACTCATTCTCAAGCATCGCTACTAATTCTCAAGAAACGCTACTCATTCTCAAGCAACGCTACTCATTCTCAAGCAAAGCTTCTTATTCATAAGCAACGCTACTCATTCTCAAGCAACGCTACTCATTCTCAAGCAACGCTACTCATTTTCAAGCAACGCTACTCGTTGTTAAGCAACGCTGCTCATTGTTAAGCAACGCTACTCATTCTCAAACAACGCTACTCATTCTCACGCAACGCTTCTTATTCTCAAGCAACGCTACTCATTCTCAAGCAACGCTACTCATTCTCAAGCATCGCTACTAATTCTCAAGAAACGCTAATCATTCTCAAGCAACGCTACTCATTCTCAAGCAACGCTACTTATTCTCAAGCAAAGCTACTCATTCTCAAGCAACGCTACTCATTGTTAAGCAATGCTGCTCATTGCTAAGCAACGCTACTCATTCTCAAGCAACGCTACTCATTCTGAAGAAACGCTACTCATTCTCATGCAACGCTACTCATTCTCAAGCAACTCTACTCATTTTTAAGCAACGCTACTCATTGTTAAGCAACGCTTCTCTTTGTTAAGCAACGATACTCATTGCTAAGCAACGCTACTCATTCTCAAGCAACGCTACTCATTCTCAAGCAACTCTACTCATTCTCATGCAACGCTACTCATTCTCAAGAAACGCTACTCATTCTCAAGCAACGCTACTCATTGTTAAGCAACGCTGCTCATTGTTAAGGAACGCTACTTATTCTCAAGCAACTCTATTCATTCTTAAGCAACGCTACTCATTCTCAAGCAACGCTACTCATTCTCAAGCAACTCTACTCATTCTCAAGCAACTCAACTCATTCTCAAGAAACGCTACTCATTCTCAAGCAACGCTACTCATTGTTAAGCAACGCTACTCATTCTCAAGCAACGCTTCTTATTCTCAAGCAACGCTACTCATTCTCAAGCAACGCTACTCATTCTCAAGCATCGCTACTAATTCTCCAGAAACGCTACTCATTCTCAAGCAACGCTACTCATTCTCAAGCAACGCTTCTTATTCTAAAGCAACGCTACTCATTCTCAAGCAACGCTTCTTATTCTAAAGCAACGCTACTCATTCTCAAGCAACGGTACTCATTCTCAAACAACGCTACTCATTTTCAAGCAACAGTACTCATTCTCAAGCAACGCTACTCATTCTCAAGCATCGCTACTAATTCTCAAGAAACGCTACTCATTCTCAAGCAACGCTACTCATTCTCAAGCAACGCTTCTTATTCTTAAGCAACGCTACTCATTCTCAAGCAACAGTACTCATTCTCAAGCAACGCTACTCATTCTCAAGCATCGCTACTAATTCTCAAGAAACGCTACTCATTCTCTAGCAACGCTACTCATTCTCAAGCAACGCTTCTTATTCTTAAGCAAGGCTACTCATTCTCAAGCAACAGTACTCATTCTCAAGCAACGCTTCTTATTCTCAAGCAACGCTACTCATTTTCAAGCAACGCTACTCATTCTCAAGCATCGCTACTAATTCTCAAGAAACGCTACTCATTCTCAAGCAACGCTACTCATTCTCAAGCAACGCTTCTTATTCTAAAGCAACGCTACTCATTCTCAAGCAACGGTACTCATTCTCAAGCAACGCTACTCATTTTCAAGCAACAGTACTCATTCTCAAGCAACGCTACTCATTGTCAAGTATCGCTACTAATTCTCAAGAAACGCTACTCATTCTCAAGCAACGCTACTCATTCTCAAGCAACGCTTCTTATTCTTAAGCAACGCTACTCATTCTCAAGCAACAGTACTCATTCTCAAGCAACGCTACTCATTCTCAAGCAACGCTACTCATTCTCAAGCAACGCTACTCATTTTCAAGCAACAGTACTCATTCTCAAGCAACGCTACTCATTCTCAAGCATCGCTACTAATTCTCAAGAAACGCTACTCATTCTCAAGCAACGCTACTCATTCTCAAGCAACGCTTCTTATTCTTAAGCAAGGCTACTCATTCTCAAGCAACAGTACTCATTCTCAAGCAACGCTACTCATTCTCAAGCAACGCTACTCATTCTCAAGCAACGCTACTCATTTTCAAGCAACAGTACTCATTCTCAAGCAACGCTACTCATTCTCAAGCATCGCTACTAATTCTCAAGAAACGCTACTCATTCTCAAGCAACGCTACTCATTCTCAAGCAACGCTTCTTATTCTTAAGCAACGCAACTCATTCTCAAGCAACAGTACTCATTCTCAAGCAACGCTACTCATTCTCAAGCAACGCTACTGATTCTCAAGCAACGCTACTCATTCTCAAGCAACGCTACTCATTCTTAAGCAACGCTACTCATTCTCAAGCAACGCTTCTTATTCTCAAGCAACGCTACTCATTCTCAAGCAACGCTACTTATTCTCAAGCAAAGCTACTCATTCTCAAGCAACGCTACTCATTGTTAAGCAATGCTGCTCATTGCTAAGCAACGCTACTCATTCTCAAGCAACGCTACTCATTCTGAAGAAACGCTACTCATTCTCATGCAACGCTACTCATTCTCAAGCAACTCTACTCATTTTTAAGCAACGCTACTCATTGTTAAGCAACGCTTCTCTTTGTTAAGCAACGATACTCATTGCTAAGCAACGCTACTCATTCTCAAGCAACGCTACTCATTCTCAAGCAACTCTACTCATTCTCATGCAACGCTACTCATTCTCAAGAAACGCTACTCATTCTCAAGCAACGCTACTCATTGTTAAGCAACGCTGCTCATTGTTAAGGAACGCTACTTATTCTCAAGCAACTCTATTCATTCTTAAGCAACGCTACTCATTCTCAAGCAACGCTACTCATTCTCAAGCAACTCTACTCATTCTCAAGCAACTCAACTCATTCTCAAGAAACGCTACTCATTCTCAAGCAACGCTACTCATTGTTAAGCAACGCTACTCATTCTCAAGCAACGCTTCTTATTCTCAAGCAACGCTACTCATTCTCAAGCAACGCTACTCATTCTCAAGCATCGCTACTAATTCTCCAGAAACGCTACTCATTCTCAAGCAACGCTACTCATTCTCAAGCAACGCTTCTTATTCTAAAGCAACGCTACTCATTCTCAAGCAACGCTTCTTATTCTAAAGCAACGCTACTCATTCTCAAGCAACGGTACTCATTCTCAAACAACGCTACTCATTTTCAAGCAACAGTACTCATTCTCAAGCAACGCTACTCATTCTCAAGCATCGCTACTAATTCTCAAGAAACGCTACTCATTCTCAAGCAACGCTACTCATTCTCAAGCAACGCTTCTTATTCTTAAGCAACGCTACTCATTCTCAAGCAACAGTACTCATTCTCAAGCAACGCTACTCATTCTCAAGCAACGCGACTCATTCTCAAGCAACGCTACTCATTCTCTAGCAACGCTACTCATTGTTAAGCAACGCTGCTCATTGTTAAGCAACGCTACTCATTCTCAAGCAACGCTACTCATTCTCAAGCAACGCTACTCATTTTCAAGCAACAGTACTCATTCTCAAGCAACGCTACTCATTGTCAAGTATCGCTACTAATTCTCAAGAAACGCTACTCATTCTCAAGCAACGCTACTCATTCTCAAGCAACGCTTCTTATTCTTAAGCAACGCTACTCATTCTCAAGCAACAGTACTCATTCTCAAGCAACGCTACTCATTCTCAAGCAACGCTACTCATTCTCAAGCAACGCTACTCATTTTCAAGCAACAGTACTCATTCTCAAGCAACGCTACTCATTCTCAAGCATCGCTACTAATTCTCAAGAAACGCTACTCATTCTCAAGCAACGCTACTCATTCTCAAGCAACGCTTCTTATTCTTAAGCAAGGCTACTCATTCTCAAGCAACAGTACTCATTCTCAAGCAACGCTACTCATTCTCAAGCAACGCTACTCATTCTCAAGCAACGCTACTCATTTTCAAGCAACAGTACTCATTCTCAAGCAACGCTACTCATTCTCAAGCATCGCTACTAATTCTCAAGAAACGCTACTCATTCTCAAGCAACGCTACTCATTCTCAAGCAACGCTTCTTATTCTTAAGCAACGCATTTCATTCTCAAGCAACAGTACTCATTCTCAAGCAACGCTACTCATTCTCAAGCAACGCTACTCATTCTCAAGCAACGCTACTCATTCTCAAGCAATGCTACTCATTGTTAATCAACGCTAATCATTCTCAAGCAACTCTACTCATTCTCAAGCAACGCTACTCATTCTCAAGCAACGTTACTAATTCTCAAGAAACGCTACTCATTCTCAAGCAACGCTACTCATTCTCAAGCAACGCTACTCATTCTCAAGAAATGCTACTCATTCTCAAGCAACGCTACTCATTCTCAAGCAACGCTACTCATTCTCAAGCAACGCTACTCATTATTAAGCAACGCTTCTTATTCTTAAGCAACGCTACTCATTCTCCAGCAACGCTATTTTTTCTCAAGCAACGCTACTCATTCTCAAGCAACGCTACTCATTGTTAAGCAACGCTGCTCATTGTTAAGCAACGCTACTCAATCTCAAGCAACGTTATTCATTCTCAAGTAACGCTACTCATTCTCAAGCAACGCTACTCATTCTCAAGGAACGCTACTCATTCTCAAGCAAAGCTACTCATTGTGAAGCAACGCTACTCATTCTCAAGCAACGCTACTCATTGTCAAGCAACACTGCTCATTCTCAAGCAACGGTACTCATTCTCATGAAACGCTACTCATTCTCAAGCATTGCTACTCATTGTTAAGCAACGCTACTCATTGTTAAGCAACGCTACTCATTCTCAAGAAACGCTACTCATTTTCAAGCAACGCTACTCATTGTTAAGCAACGCTACTCTTTGTTAAGCAATGATACTCATTGTTAAGTAACGCTACATATTCTGAAGCAACGCTACTCATTCTCAAGTAACGCAACTCATTTTCAAGCAACGCTATTCATTGAATAACAACGCTACTCATTCTCAAACAACGTTACTCATTGTCAGCAATGCCAATCATTGTCAAGTATCGTTACTCATTCTCAAGCAACGCTACTCATTCTCAAGAAACGCATCTCATTCTCAAGCAACGCTACTCATTGTTAAGCAACGCTGCTCATTGTTAAGGAACGCTACTTATTCTCAAGCAACTCTATTCATTCTCAAGCAACGCTACTCATTCTCAAGCAACGCTACTCATTCTCTAGCAACTCTACTCATTCTCAAGCAACTCAACTCATTCTCAAAAAACGCTACTCATTCTCAAGCAACGCTACTCATTGTTAAGCAAAGCTACTCTTTGTTAAGTAACGATACTCATTGTTAAGCAACGCTACTCATTCTCAAGCAACGCTACTCATTGTTAAGCAACGCTGCTCATTGTTAAGCAACGCTACTCATTCTCAAGCAACGCTTCTCATTCTCAAGCAACGCTACTCATTGTCAAACAACGCTACTCATTGTCAAGCAACGCTATTCATTGTATAACAACGCTACTCATTCTCTAACAACGTTACTCATTGTCAAGCAACGCTACTCATTCTCAAGCAACGCTACTCATTCTCAAGCAACACTACTCATTTTCAAGCAACAGTACTCATTCTCAAGCAACGCTACTCATTCTCAAGCAACGCTTCTTATTCTTAAGCAACGCTACTCATTCTCAAGCAACAGTACTCATTCTCAAGCAACGCTACTCATTCTCAAGCAACGCGACTCATTCTCAAGCAACGCTACTCATTCTCTAGCAACGCTACTCATGCTTAAGCAACGCTGCTCATTGTTAAGCAACGCTACTCATTCTCAAGCAACGCTACTCATTCTCAAGCAACGCTTCTTATTCTCAAGCAACGCTACTCATTCTCAAGCAACGCTACTCATTCTCAAGCATCGCTACTAATTCTCAAGAAACGCTACTCATTCTCAAGCAACGCTACTCATTCTCAAGCAACGCTTCTTATTCTAAAGCAACGCTACTCATTCTCAAGCAACGGTACTCATTCTCAAGCAACGCTACTCATTTTCAAGCAACAGTACTCATTCTCAAGCAACGCTACTCATTGTCAAGTATCGCTACTAATTCTCAAGAAACGCTACTCATTCTCAAGCAACGCTACTCATTCTCAAGCAACGCTTCTTATTCTTAAGCAACGCTACTCATTCTCAAGCAACAGTACTCATTCTCAAGCAACGCTACTCATTCTCAAGCAACGCTACTCATTCTCAAGCAACGCTACTCATTTTCAAGCAACAGTACTCATTCTCAAGCAACGCTACTCATTCTCAAGCATCGCTACTAATTCTCAAGAAACGCTACTCATTCTCAAGCAACGCTACTCATTCTCAAGCAACGCTTCTTATTCTTAAGCAAGGCTACTCATTCTCAAGCAACAGTACTCATTCTCAAGCAACGCTACTCATTCTCAAGCAACGCTACTCATTCTCAAGCAACGCTACTCATTTTCAAGCAACAGTACTCATTCTCAAGCAACGCTACTCATTCTCAAGCATCGCTACTAATTCTCAAGAAACGCTACTCATTCTCAAGCAACGCTACTCATTCTCAAGCAACGCTTCTTATTCTTAAGCAACGCTACTCATTCTCAAGCAACAGTACTCATTCTCAAGCAACGCTACTCATTCTCAAGCAACGCTACTCATTCTCAAGCAACGCTACTCATTCTCAAGCAATGCTACTCATTGGTAATCAACGCTAATCATTCTCAAGCAACTCTACTCATTCTCAAGCAACGCTACTCATTCTCAAGCAACGTTACTAATTCTCAAGAAACGCTACTCATTCTCAAGCAACGCTACTCATTCTCAAGCAACGCTACTCATTCTCAAGAAATGCTACTCATTCTCAAGCAACGCTACTCATTCTCAAGCAACGCTACTCATTCTCAAGCAACGCTACTCATTATTAAGCAACGCTTCTTATTCTTAAGCAACGCTACTCATTCTCAAGCAACGCTATTTTTTCTCAAGCAACGCTACTCATTCTCAAGCAACGCTACTCATTGTTAAGCAAGGCTGCTCATTGTTAAGCAACGCTACTCAATCTCAAGCAACGTTATTCATTCTCAAGTAACGCTACTCATTCTCAAGCAACGCTACTCATTCTCAAGGAACGCTACTCATTCTCAAGCAACGCTACTCATTGTGAAGCAACGCTACTCATTCTCAAGCAACGCTACTCATTGTCAAGCAACACTGCTCATTCTCAAGCAACGGTACTCATTCTCATGAAACGCTACTCATTCTCAAGCATTGCTACTCATTGTTAAGCAACGCTACTCATTGTTAAGCAACGCTACTCATTCTCAAGAAACGCTACTCATTTTCAAGCAACGCTACTCATTGTTAAGCAACGCTACTCTTTGTTAAGCA
Source organism: Procambarus clarkii (assembly GCF_040958095.1). Classification (NCBI taxonomy): domain Eukaryota; kingdom Metazoa; phylum Arthropoda; class Malacostraca; order Decapoda; family Cambaridae; genus Procambarus; species Procambarus clarkii. The sequence continues at coordinate 39,534,051 of NC_091178.1, read as the reverse complement.
ACGATACTCATTGTTAATTTTCGCTACTTATTCTGAAGCAACGCTACTCATTCTCAAGTAACGCAACTCATTCTCAAGCAACGCTATTCATTGAATAACAACGCTACTCATTCTCAAACAACGTTACTCATTGTCAGCAATGCCAATCATTGTCAAGTATCGTTACTCATTCTCAAGCAACGCTACTCATTCTCAAGAAACGCATCTCATTCTCAACCAACGCTACTCATTGTTAAGCAACGCTGCTCATTGTTAAGGAACGCTACTTATTCTCAAGCAACTCTATTCATTCTCAAGCAACGCTACTGATTCTCAAGCAACGCTACTCTTTCTCAAGCAACTCTACTCATTCTCAAGCAACTCAACTCATTCTCAAGAAACGCTACTCATTCTCAAGCAACGCTACTCATTGTTAAGCAAAGCTACTCTTTGTTAAGTAACGATACTCATTGTTAAGCAACGCTACTCATTCTCAAGCAACGCTACTCATTGTTAAGCAACGCTGCTCATTGTTAAGCAACGCTACTCATTCTCAAGCAACGCTTCTCATTCTCAAGCAACGCTACTCATTGTCAAACAAGGCTACTCATTGTCAAGCAACGCTATTCATTGTATAACAACGCTACTCATTCTCTAACAACGTTACTCATTGTCAAGCAACGTTATTCATTCTCAAGCAACGTTACTCATTCTCAAGCAATGCCAATCATAGTCAAGTAACGCTACTCATAGTCAAGCAACGATACTCATAGTCAAGCAACGCTACTTATAGTCAAGCAACCCTACTCATTGTTAGGCAACGCTACTCATTCTCAAGCAACGCTACTCATTCTCAAGCAACCCTACTCATTGTCAAGCAACGCTATTCATTGTCAAGCATCGCTACTCATTCTCAAGCAACGCTACTCATTCCCAAACAACGCTACTCATTCTCAAGCAACGGTACTCATTCTCAAGCAACGCTACTCATTCTCAAGCATCGCTACTAATTCTCAAGAAACGCTACTCATTCTCAAGCAACGCTACTCATTCTCAAGCAACGCTTCTTATTCTTAAGCAACGCTACTCATTCTCAAGCAACAGTACTCATTCTCAAGCAACGCTACTCATTCTCAAGCAACGCTACTCATTCTCAAGCAACGCTACTCATTCTCAAACAACGCTACTCATTCTCAAGCAACAGTACTCATTCTCAAGCAACTCTACTCATTCTCAAGCAACGCTACTCATTCTCAAGCAACGCTACTAATTCTCAAGAAACGCTACTCATTCTCAAGCAACGCTACTCATTCTCAAGCAACGCTACTCATTCTCAAGAAATGCTACTCATTCTCAAGCAACGCTACTCATTCTCAAGCAACGCTACTCATTCTCAAGCAACGCTACTCATTATTAAGCAACGCTTCTTATTCTTAAGCAACGCTACTCATTCTCAAGCAACGCTACTTTTTCTCAAGCAACGCTACTCATTCTCAAGCAACGCTACTCATTGTTAAGCAACACTGCTCATTGTTAAGCAACGCTACTCAATCTCAAGCAACGTTATTCATTCTCAAGTAACGCTACTCATTCTCAAGCAACGCTACTCATTCTCAAGGAACGCTACTCATTCTCAAGCAACGCTACTCATTGTGAAGGAACGCTACTCATTCTCAAGCAACGCTACTCATTGTCAAGCAACACAGCTCATTCTCAAGCAACGGTACTCATTCTCATGAAACGCTACTCATTCTCAAGCATTGCTACTCATTGTTAAGCAACGCTACGCATTGTTAAGCAACGCTACTCATTCTCAAGAAACGCTACTCATTTTCAAGCAACGCTACTCATTGTTAAGCAACGCTACTCTTTGTTAAGCAACGATACTCATTGTTAAGTAACGCTACTTATTCTGAAGCAACGCTACTCATTCTCAAGTAACGCAACTCATTCTCAAGCAACGCTATTCATTGAATAACAAAGCTACTCATTCTCAAACAACGTTACTCATTGTCAGCAATGCCAATCATTGTCAAGTATCGTTACTCATTCTCAAGCAACGCTACTCATTCTCAAGAAACGCTACTCATTCTCAAGCAACGCTACTCATTGTTAAGCAACGCTGCTCATTGTTAAGGAACGCTACTTATTCTCAAGCAACTCTATTCATTCTCAAGCAACGCAACTCATTCTCAAGCAACGCTACTCATTCTCAAGCAACTCTACTCATTCTCAAGCAACTCAACTCATTCTCAAGAAACGCTACTCATTCTCAAGCAACGCTACTCATTGTTAAGCAAAGCTACTCTTTGTTAAGTAACGATACTCATTGTTAAGCAACGCTACTCATTCTCAATCAACGCTACTCATTGTTAAGCAACGCTGCTCATTGTTAAGCAACGCTACTCATTCTCAAGCAACGCTTCTCATTCTCAAGCAACGCTACTCATTGTCAAACAACGCTACTCATTGTCAAGCAACGCTATTCATTGTATAACAACGCTACTCATTCTCTAACAACGTTACTCATTGTCAAGCAACGTTACTCATTCTCAAGCAACGTTACTCATTCTCAAGCAATGCAAATCATAGTCAAGTAATGCTACTCATAGTCAAGCAACGCTACTCATAGTCAAGCAACGCTACTTATAGTCAAGCAACGCTACTCATTGTTAGGCAACGCTACTCATTCTCAAGCAACGCTACTCATTCTCAAGCAACCCTACTCATTGTCAAGCAACGCTATTCATTGTCAAGCATCGCTACTCATTCTCAAGCAACGCTACTCATTCTCAAACAACGCTACTCATTCTCAAGCAACGGTACTCATTCTCAAGCAACGCTACTCATTGTCAAACAATGCTACTCATTCTCAAGCAACGGTACTCATTCTCATGAAACGCTACTCATTCGCAACAATGCTACTCATTGTTAATCAACGCTGCTCATTCTCAAGGAACTTTACTCATTCTCAAGCAACGCTACTCATTCTCAAGCATCGCTACTAATTCTCAAGAAAAGCTACTCATTCTCAAGCAACGCTACTCATTCTCAAGCAACGCTACTCATTCTCAATCAACGCTACTCATTGTTAAGCAACGCAGCTCATTGTTAGGCAACGCTGCTCATTGTTAATGAACGCTACTCAATCTCAAGCAACGCTACTCATTCTCAAGCAACGCTACTCATTCTCAAGAAACGCTTTTCATTCTCAAGCAACGCTACTGATTCTCAAGCAACGCTACTCATTCTCAAGCAACGCTACTCATTCTTAAGCAACGCTACTCATTCTCAAGCAACGCTTCTTATTCTTAAGCAACGCTACTCATTCTCAAGCAACGCTACTCATTCTCAAGCAACGCTACTCATTCTCAAGCAACGCTACTCATTGTTAAGCAACGCTGCTCATTGTTAAGCAACGCTACTCATTCTCAAGCAACGCTACTCATTCTCAAGCAACGCTTCTTATTCTCAAGCAACGCTACTCATTCTCAAGCAACGCTACTCATTCTCAAGCATCGCTACTAATTCTCAAGAAACGCTACTCATTCTCAAGCAACGCTATTCATTCTCACGCAACGCTTCTTATTCTTAAGCAACGCTACTCATTCTCAAGCAACGATACTCATTCTCAAGCAACGCTACTCATTTTCAAGCAACGCTACTCGTTGTTAAGCAACGCTGCTCATTGTTAAGCAACGCTACTCATTCTCAAACAACGCTACTCATTCTCAAGCAACGCTTCTTATTCTCAAGCAACGCTACTCATTCTCAAGCAACGCTACTCATTCTCAAGCATCGCTACTAATTCTCAAGAAACGCTAATCATTCTCAAGCAACGCTACTCATTCTCAAGCAACGCTACTCATTCTCAAGCAAAGCTACTCATTCTCAAGCAACGCTACTCATTGTTAAGCAATGCTGCTCATTGCTAAGCAACGCTACTCATTCTCAAGCAACGCTACTCAATCTGAAGAAACGCTACTCATTCTCATGCAACGCTACTCATTCTCAAGCAACTCTACTCATTTTTAAGCAACGCTACTCATTATCAAGCAACGCTACTCATTGTTAAGCAACGCTTCTCTTTGTTAAGCAACGATACTCATTGCTAAGCAACGCTACTCATTCTGAAGCAACGCTACTCATTCTCAAGCAACTCTACTCATTCTCATGCAACGCTACTCATTCTCAAGAAACGCTACTCATTCTCAAGCAACGCTACTCATTGTTAAGCAACGCTGCTCATTGTTAAGGAACGCTACTTATTCTCAAGCAACTCTATTCATTCTTAAGCAACGCTACTCATTCTCAAGCAACGCTACTCATTCTCAAGCAACTCTACTCATTCTCAAGCAACTCAACTCATTCTCAAGAAACGCTACTCATTCTCAAGCAACGCTACTCATTGTTAAGCAACGCTACTCATTCTCAAGCAGCGCTTCTTATTCTCAAGCAACGCTACTCATTCTCAAGCAACGCTACTCATTCTCAAGCATCGCTACTAATTCTCCAGAAACGCTACTCATTCTCAAGCAACGCTACTCATTCTCAAGCAACGCTTCTTATTCTAAAGCAACGCTACTCATTCTCAAGCAACGGTACTCATTCTCAAACAACGCTACTCATTTTCAAGCAACAGTACTCATTCTCAAGCAACGCTACTCATTCTCAAGCATCGCTACTAATTCTCAAGAAACGCTACTCATTCTCAAGCAACGCTACTAATTCTCAAGAAACGCTTCTTATTCTTAAGCAACGCTACTCATTCTCAAGCAACAGTACTCATTCTCAAGCAACGCTACTCATTCTCAAGCAACGCTACACATTCTCAAGCAACGCTACTCATTTTCAAGCAACAGTACTCATTCTCAAGCAACGCTACTCATTCTCAAGCATCGCTACTAATTCTCAAGAAACGCTACTCATTCTCAAGCAACGCTACTCATTATTAAGCAACGCTTCTTATTCTTATGCAACGCTACTCATTCTCAAGCAACGCTACTTTTTCTTAAGCAACGCTACTCATTCTCAAGCAACGCTACTCATTGTTAAGCAACGCTGCTCATTGTTAAGCAACGCTGCTCAATCTCAAGCAACGTTATTCATTCTCAAGTAACGCTACTCATTCTCAAGCAACGCTACTCATTCTCAAGGAACGCTACTCATTCTCAAGCAACGGTACTCATTCTCAAGCAACGCTTCTTATTCTCAAGCAACGCTACTCATTCTCAAGCAACCCTACTCATTCTCAAGCATCGCAACTAATTCTCAAGAAACGCTACTCATTCTCAAGCAACGCTACTCATTCTCAAGCAGCGCTTCTTATTCTTAAGCAACGCTACTCATTCTCAAGCAACAGTACTCATTCTCAAGCAACGCTACTCATTCTCAAGCAACGCTACTCATTCTCAAGCAACGCTATTCATTTTCAAGCAACAGTACTCATTCTCAAGCAACGCTACTCATTCTCAAGCATCGCTACTAATTCTCAACAAACGCTACTCATTCTCAAGCAACGCTACTCATTCTCAAGCAACGCTTCTTATTCTTAAGCAACGCAACTCATTCTCAAGCAACAGTACTCATTCTCAAGCAACGCTACTCATTCTCAAGCAACGCTACTCATTCTCAAGCAACGCTACTCATTCTCAAGCAATGCTACTCATTGTTAATCAACGCTAATCATTCTCTAGCAACTCTACTCATTCTCAAGCAACGCTACTCATTCTCAAGCAACGCTACTCATTATTAGGCAACGCTTCTTATTCTTAAGCAACGCTACTCATTCTCAAGGAACGCTACTCATTCTCAAGCAACGGTACTCATTCTCAAGCAACGCTTCTTATTCTCAAGCAACGCTACTCATTCTCAAGCAACGCTACTCATTCTCAAGCATCGCAACTAATTCTCAAGAAACGCTACTCATTCTCAAGCAACGCTACTCATTCTCAAGCAACGCTTCTTATTCTTAAGCAACGCTTCTCATTCTCAAGCAACAGTACTCATTCTCAAGCAACGCTACTCATTCTCAAGCAACGCTACTCATTCTCAAGCAACGCTATTCATTTTCAAGCAACAGTACTCATTCTCAAGCAACGCTACTCATTCTCAAGCATCGCTACTAATTCTCAACAAACGCTACTCATTCTCAAGCAACGCTACTCATTCTCAAGCAACGCTTCTTATTCTTAAGCAACGCAACTCATTCTCAAGCAACAGTACTCATTCTCAAGCAACGCTACTCATTCTCAAGCAACGCTACTCATTCTCAAGCAACGCTACTCATTCTCAAGCAATGCTACTCATTGTTAATCAACGCTAATCATTCTCTAGCAACTCTACTCATTCTCAAGCAACGCTACTCATTCTCAAGCAACGCTACTCATTATTAGGCAACGCTTCTTATTCTTAAGCAACGCTACTCATTCTCAAGCAACGCTACTCATTGTTAAGCAACGCTGCTCATTGTTAAGCAACGCTGCTCAATCTCAAGCAACGTTATTCATTCTCAAGTAACGCTACTCATTCTCAAGCAACGCTACTCATTCTCAAGGAACGCTACTCATTCTCAAGCAACGGTACTCATTCTCAAGCAACGCTTCTTATTCTCAAGCAAAGCTACTCATTCTCAAGCAACGCTACTCATTCTCAAGCATCGCAACTAATTCTCAAGAAACGCTACTCATTCTCAAGCAACGCTACTCATTCTCAAGCAACGCTACTCATTCTCAAGCAACGCTACTCATTATTAGGCAACGCTTCTTATTCTTAAGCAACGCTACTCATTCTCAAGCAACGCTACTTTTTCTCAAGCAACACTGCTCATTCTCAAGCAACGCTACTCATTGTTAAGCAAAGCTGCTCATTGTTAAGCAACGCTACTCAATCTCAAGCAACGTTATTCATTCTCAAGTAACGCTACTCATTCTCAAGCAACGCTACTCATTCTCAAGGAACGCTACTCATTCTCAAGCAACGCTACTCATTGTCAAGCAACACTTCTAATTCTCAAGCAACGGTACTCATTCTCATGAAACGCTACTCATTCTCAAGCATTGCTACTCATTGTTAAGCAACGCTACTCATTGTTAAGCAACGCTACTCATTCTCAAGAAACGCTACTCATTTTGAAGCAACGCTACTAATTGTTAAGCAACGCTACTCTTTGTTAAGCAACGATACTCATTGCTAAGTAACGCTACTTATTCTGAAGCAACGCTACTCATTCTCAAGTAACGCAACTCATTCTCAAGCAACGCTATTCATTGAATAACAACGCTACTCATTCTCAAACAACGTTTCTCATTGTCAAGCAACGTTACTCATTCTCAAGCAATGCCAATCATAGTCAAGTAACGCTACTCATAGTCAAGCAACGCTACTCATAGTCAAGCAACGCTACTTATAGTCAAGCAACGCTACTCATTCTCAAGCAACGCTACTCATTGTCAAGCAACGCTATTCATTGTCAAGCATCGCTACTCATTCTCAAGCAACGCTACTCATTCTCAAACAACGGTACTCATTGTTAAACAACGCTACTCATTCTCAAGCAACGGTACTCATTCTCATGAAACGCTACTCATTCTCAAGAAATGCTACTCATTGTTAATCAACGCAACTCATTCTCAAGGAACTTTAATCATTCTCAAGCAACGCTACTCATTCTCAAGCATCGCTACTAATTCTCAAGAAACGCTACTCATTCTCAAGCAACGCTACTTTTTCTCAAGCAACGCTACTCATTCTCAAGCAACGCTACTCATTGTTAAGCAACGCTGCTCATTGTTAATAAACGCTACTCAATCTCAAGCAACGTTATTCATTCACAAGTAACGCTACTCATTCTCAAGCAACGCTACTCATTCTCAAGGAACGCTACTCATTCTCAAGCAACGCTACTCATTCTCAAGCAACGCTACTCATTCTCAAGGAACGCTACTCATTCTTAAGCAACGCTACTCATTATCAAGCAACGCTACTCATTGTTTAGCAACACTTCTCTTTGTTAAGCAGCGATACTCATTGCTAAGCAACGCTACACATTCTCAAGCAACGCTACTCATTCTCAAGAAACGCTACTCATTATCAAGCAACGCTACTCATTCTCAAGCAACTCTACTCATTCTCAAGCAACGGTACTCATTCTCAAGAAACGCTACTCATTCTCAAGCAACGCTATTCATTGTATAACAACGCTACTCATTCTCTAACAACGTTACTCATTGTCAAGCAACGTTACTCATTCTCAAGCAACGTTACTCATTCTCAAGCAATGCCAATCATAGTCTAGTAACGCTACTCATAGTCAAGCAACGCTACTCATAGTCAAGCAACGCTACTTATAGTCAAGCAACGCTACTCATTGTTAAGCAACGCTACTCATTCTCAAGCAACGCTACTCATTCTCAAGCAACGCTACTCATTCTCAAGCAACGCTACTCATTCTCAAGCAACGCTGCTCATTCTCAAGCAACGCTACTCATTGTTAAGCAACGCTGCTCATTGTTAAGGAACGCTACTTATTCTCAAGCAACTCTATTCATTCTCAAGCAACGCTACTCATTCTCAAGCAACGCTACTCATTCTCAAGCAACTCTGCTCATTCTCAAGCAACGCTACTCATTCTCAAGAAACTCTACTCATTTTCAAGCAACGCTACTCATTGTTAAGCAAAGCTACTCTTTGTTAAGTAACGATACTCATTGTTAAGCAACGCTACTCATTCTCAAGCAACGCTACTCATTGTTAAGCAACGCTGCTCATTGTTAAGCAACGCTACTCATTCTCAAACAAAACTTCTCATTCTCAAGGAACGCTACTCATTCTTGAGAAACTCTACTCATTCTTAAGCAACGCTACTCATTCTCAAGCAACGCTACTCATTCTCAAGCAACGCTACTCATTCTCAAGCAACGCTACTCATTCTCAAGCAACGCTTCTTATTCTTAAGCAACGCTACTCATTCTCAACCAACGCTACTCATTCTCAAGCAACGCTACTCATTCTCAAGCAATGCTACTCATTGTTAAGCAACGCTGCTCAATGTTAAGCAACGCTACTCATTCTCAAGCAACGCTACTCATTCTCAAGCAACGATACTCATTCTCAAGAAATGCTACTCATTGTTAAGCAACGCTGCTCATTGTTAAGCAACGCAACTCATTCTCAAGCAACGCTTCTCATTCCCAAGCAACTCTTCTTATTCTCATGCAACACTACTCATTCTCAAGCAACGCTACTCATTCTCAAGCATCGCTACTAATTCTCAAGAAACGCTACTCATTCTCAAGCAACGCTACTCATTCTCAAGCAACGCTTCTTATTCTTAAGCAACGCTACTCATTCTCAAGCAACGGTACTCATTCTGAAGCAACGCTACTCATTGTCAAACAACGCTACTCATTGTCAAGCAACGCTATTCATTGTATAACAACGCTACTCATTCTCTAACAACGTTACTCATTGTCAAGCAACGTTACTCATTCTCAAGCAACGTTACTCATTTTCAAGCAATGCCAATCATAGTCAAGTAACGCTACTCATAGTCAAGCAACGCTACTCATAGTCAAGCAACGCTACTTATAATCAAGCAACGCTACTCATTGTTAAGCAACGCTACTCATTCTCAAGCAACGCTACTCATTCTCAAGCAACGCTACTCATTCTCAAGCAACGCTACTCATTCTCAAGCAACGCTGCTCATTCTCAAGCAACGCTACTCATTGTTAAGCAACGCTGCTCATTGTTAAGCAACGCTACTCATTCTCAAGCAACGCTACTCATTCTCAAGCAACGCTTCTTATTCTCAAGCAACGCTACTCATTCTCAAGCAACGCTACTCATTCTCAAGCATCGCTACTAATTCTCAAGAAACGCTACTCATTCTCAAGCAACGCTACTCATTCTCAAGCAACGCTTCTTATTCTAAAGCAACGCTACTCATTCTCAAGCAACGGTACTCATTCTCAAGCAACGCTACTCATTTTAAAGCAACAGTACTAATTCTCAAGCAACGCTACTCATTCTCAAGCATCGCTACTAATTCTCAAGAAACGCTACTCATTCTCAGGCAACGCTAATCGTTCTCAAGCAACGCTACTCATTCTCAAGCAACTCTACTCATTCTGAAGCAACGCTACTTATTCTCAAGCAACGCTACTCATTCTCAAGCAATACTACTCATTGTTAATCAACGCTAATCATTCTCAAACAACTCTACTCATTCTCAAGCAACGCTACTCATTCTCAAGCAACGCTACTCATTCTCAAGCAACGCTACTCATTCTCAAGCAACGCTACTCATTCTCAAGCAACGCTACTTTTTCTCAAGCAACGCTACTCATTCTCAAGCAACGCTACTCATTGTTAAGCAACGCTGCTCATTGTTAAGCAACGCTACTCAATCTCAAGCAACGTTATTCATTCTCAAGTAACGCTACTCATTCTCAAGCAACGCTACTCATTCTCAAGGAACGCTACTCATTCTCAAGCAACGCTACTCATTGTGAAGCAACGCTACTCATTCTCAAGCAACGCTACTCATTGTCAAGCAACACTACTCATTCTCAAGCAACGGTACTCATTCTCATGAAACGCTACTCATTCTCAAGCATTGCTACACATTGTTAAGCAACGCTACTCATTGTTAAGCAACGCTACTCATTCTCAAGAAACGCTACTCATTTTCAAGCAACGCTACTCATTGTTAAGCAACGCTACTCTTTGTTAAGCAACGAAACTCATTGTTAAGTAACGCCACTCATTCTCAAGCAACGGTACTCATTCTCAAGCAACGCTACTCATTGTCAAACAACGCTACTCATTGTCAAGCAACGCTATTCATTGTATAACAACGCTACTCATTCTCTAACAACGTTACTCATTGTCAAGCAACGTTACTCATTCTCAAGCAACGTTACTCATTCTCAAGCAATGCCAATGATAGTCAAGTAACGCTACTCATAGTCAAGCAACGCTACTCATAGTCAAGCAACGCTACATATAGTCAAGCAACGCTACTCATTGTTAAGCAACGCTACTCATTCTCAAGCAACGCTACTCATTCTCAAGCAACGCTACTCATTCTCAAGCAACTCTACTCATTCTCAAGCAACGCTACTCATTCTCAAGCAACGCTACTCATTGTTAAGCAACGCTGCTCATTGTTAAGCAACGCTACTCATTCTCAAGCAACGCTACTCATTCTCAAGCAACGCTTCTTATTCTCATGCAACGCTACTCATTCTCAAGCAACGCTACTCATTCTAAAGCATCGCTACTAATTCTCAAGAAACGTTACTCATTCTCAAGCAACGCTACTCATTCTCAAGCAACGCTTCTTATTCTAAAGCAACGCTACTCATTCTCAAGCAACGGTACTCATTCTCAAGCAACGCTACTCATTTTCAAGCAACAGTACTCATTCTCAAGCAACGCTACTCATTCTCAATCATCGCTACTAATTCTCAAGAAACGCTACTCATTCTCAAGCAACGCTACTCATTCTCAAGCAACGCTTCTTATTCTTAAGCAACGCTACTCATTCTCAAGCAACGGTACTCATTCTCAAGCAACGCTACTCATTCTCAAGCAACGCTACTCATTCTCAAGCAACGCTACTCATTCTCAAGCAATGCTACTCATTGTTAATCAACGCTAATCATTCTCAAGCAACTCTACTCATTCTCAAGCAACGCTACTCATTCTCAAGCAACGCTACTCATTCTCAAGAAACGCTACTCATTCTCAAGCAACGCTACTCATTCTCAAGCAACGCTACTCATTCTCAAGCAACGCTACTCATTGTTAAGCAACGCTGCTCATTGTTAAGCAACGCCACTCACTCTCAAGCAAAGCTACTCATTCTCAAGAAATGCTACTCATTCTCAAGCAACGCTACTCATTCTCAAGCAACGCTACTCATTCTGAAGCAACGCTACTCATTATTAAGCAACGCTTCTTATTCTTAAGCAACGCTACTCATTCTCAAGCAACGCTACTTTTTCTCAAGCAACGCTACTCATTCTCAAGCAACGCTACTCATTGTTAAGCAACGCTGCTCATTGTTAAGCAACGCTACTCAATCTCAAGCAACGTTATTCATTCTCAAGTAACGCTACTCATTCTCAAGCAACGCTACTCATTCTCAAAGAACGCTACTCATTCTCAAGCAACGCTACTCATTGTGAAGCAACGCTACTCATTCTCAAGCAACGCTACTCATTGTCAAGCAACACTACTCATTCTCAAGCAACGGTACTCATTCTCATGAAACGCTACTCATTCTCAAGCAACGCTTCTTATAGTCAAGCAACGCTACTCATTGTTAAGCAACGCTACTCATTCTCAAGAAACGCTACTCATTTTCAAGCAACGCTACTCATTGTTAAGCAACGCTACTCTTTGTTAAGCAACGAAACTCATTGTTAAGTAACGCTACTTATTCTGAAGCAACGCTACTCATTCACAAGTAACGCAACTCATTCTCAAGCAACGCTATTCATTGAATAACAACGCTACTCATTCTCAAACAACGTTACTCATTGTCAAGCAACGTTACTCATTCTCAACCAATGCCAATCATAGTCAAGTAACGCTACTCATAGTCAAGCAACGATACTCATAGTCAAGCAACGCTACTTATAGTCAAGCAACGCTACTCATTGTTAAGCAACGCTACTCATTCTCAAGCAACGCTACTCATTCTCAAGCAACGCTACTCATTCTCAAGCAATGCTACTCATTGTTAAGCAACGCTGCTCATTGTTAAGCAACGCTTCTCATTCTCAAGCAACGCTACTCATTCTCAAGCAACGATACTCATTCTCAAGCAATGCTACTCATTGTTAAGCAACGCTGCTCAATGTTAAGCAACGCTACTCATTCTCAAGCAACGCTACTCATTCCCAAGCAACGCTTCTTATTCTCAAGCAACGCTACTCATTCTCAAGCAACGCTACTCATTCTCAAGCAACGCTACTCATTGTCAAACAACGCTACTCATTCTCAAGCAACGCTATTCATTGTATAACAACGCTACTCATTCTCTAACAACGTTGCTCATTGTCAAGCAACGTTACTCATTCTCAAGCAACGTTACTCATTCTCAAGCAATGCCGATCATAGTCAAGTAACGCTACTCATAGTCAAGCATTGCTGCTCATAGTCAAGCAACGCTAATTATAGTCAAGCAACGCTACTCATTGTTAAGCAACGCTACTCATTCTCAAGCAACGCTACTCATTCTCAAGCAACGCTACTCATTCTCAAGCAACGCTTCTTATTCTCAAGCAACGCTACTCATTCTCAAGCAACGCTACTCATTCTCAAGCATCGCTACTAATTCTGCAGAAACGCTACTCATTCTCAAGCAACGCTACTCATTCTCAAGCAACGCTTCTTATTCTAAAGCAACGCTACTCATTCTCAAGCAACGGTACTCATTCTCAAACAACGCTACTCATTTTCAAGCAACAGTACTCATTCTCAAGCAACGCTACTCATTCTCAAGCATCGCTACTAATTCTCAAGAAACGCTACTCATTCTCAAGCAACGCTACTCATTCTTAAGCAACGCTTCTTATTCTTAAGCAACGCTACTCATTCTCAAGCAACAGTACTCATTCTCAAGCAACGCTACTCATTCTCAAGCAACGCTACACATTCTCAAGCAACGCTACTCATTTTCAAGCAACAGTACTCATTCTCAAGCAACGCTACTCATTCTCAAGCATCGCTACTAATTCTCAAGAAACGCTACTCATTCTCAAGCAACGCTACTCATTCTCAAGCAACGCTTCTTATTCTTAAGCAACGCTACTCATTCTCAAGCAACAGTACTCATTCTCAAGCAACGCTACTCATTCTCATGAAATGCTACTCATTCTCAAGCAACGCTACTCATTCTCAAGCAACGCTACTCATTCTCAAGCAACGCTACTCATTGTTAAGCAACGCTGCTCATTGTTAATCAACGCTGCTCAATCTCAAGCAACGTTATTCATTCTCAAGTAACGCTACTCATTCTCAAGCAACGCTACTCATTCTCAAGGAACGCTACTCATTCTCAAGCAACGGTACTCATTCTCAAGCAACGCTTCTTATTCTCAAGCAACGCTACTCATTCTCAAGCAACGCTACTCATTCTCAAGCATCGCAACTAATTCTCAAGAAACGCTACTCATTCTCAAGCAACGCTACTCATTCTCAAGCAACGCTTCTTATTCTTAAGCAACGCTACTCATTCTCAAGCAACAGTACTCATTCTCAAGCAACGCTACTCATTCTCAAGCAACGCTACTCATTCTCAAGCAACGCTATTCATTTTCAAGCAACAGTACTCATTCTCAAGCAACGCTACTCATTCTCAAGCATCGCTACTAATTCTCCACAAACGCTACTCATTCTCAAGCAACGCTACTCATTCTCAAGCAACGCTACTCATTCTCAAGCAACGCTACTTTTTCTCAAGCAACGCTACTCATTCTCAAGCAACGCTACTCATTGTTAAGCAACGCTGCTCATTGTTAAGCAACGCTGCTCAATCTCAAGCAACGTTATTCATTCTCAAGTAACGCTACTCATTCTCAAGCAACGCTACTCATTCTCAAGGAACGCTACTCATTCTCAAGCAACGGTACTCATTCTCAAGCAACGCTTCTTATTCTCAAGCAACGCTTCTCATTCTCAAGCAACGCTACTCATTCTCAAGCATCGCAACTAATTCTCAAGAAACGCTACTCATTCTCAAGCAACGCTACTCATTCTCAAGCAAGGCTTCTTATTCTTAAGCAACGCTACTCATTCTCAAGCAACAGTACTCATTCTCAAGCAACGCTACTCATTCTCAAGCAACGCTACTCATTCTCAAGCAACGCTATTCATTTTCAAGCAACAGTACTCATTCTCAAGCAACGCTACTCATTCTCAAGCATCGCTACTAATTCTCCACAAACGCTACTCATTCTCAAGAAACGCTACTCATTTTCAAGCAACGCTACTCATTGTTAAGCAACGCTACTCTTTGTTAAGCAACGAAACTCATTGTTAAGTAACGCTACTTATTCTGAAGCAACGCTACTCATTCACAAGTAACGCAACTCATTCTCAAGCAACGCTATTCATTGAATAACAACGCTACTCATTCTCAAACAACGTTACTCATTGTCAAGCAACGTTACTCATTCTCAACCAATGCCAATCATAGTCAAGTAACGCTACTCATAGTCAAGCAACGATACTCATAGTCAAGCAACGCTACTTATAGTCAAGCAACGCTACTCATTGTTAAGCAACGCTACTCATTCTCAAGCAACGCTACTCATTCTCAAGCAACGCTACTCATTCTCAAGCAATGCTACTCATTGTTAAGCAACGCTGCACATTGTTAAGCAACGCTTCTCATTCTCAAGCAACGCTACTCGTTTTCAAGCAACGATACTCATTCTCAAGCAATGCTACTCATTGTTAAGCAACGCTGCTCAATGTTAAGCAACGCTACTCATTCTCAAGCAACGCTACTCATTCCCAAGCAACGCTTCTTATTCTCAAGCAACGCTACTCATTCTCAAGCAACGCTACTCATTCTCAAGCAACGCTACTCATTGTCAAACAACGCTACTCATTCTCAAGCAACGCTATTCATTGTATAACAACGCTACTCATTCTCTAACAACGTTGCTCATTGTCAAGCAACGTTACTCATTCTCAAGCAACGTTACTCATTCTCAAGCAATGCCGATCATAGTCAAGTAACGCTACTCATAGTCAAGCAATGCTGCTCATAGTCAAGCAACGCTACTTATAGTCAAGCAACGCTACTCATTGTTAAGCAACGCTACTCATTCTCAAGCAACGCTACTCATTCTCAAGCAACGCTACTCATTCTCAAGCAACGCTTCTTATTCTCAAGCAACGCTACTCATTCTCAAGCAACGCTACTCATTCTCAAGCATCGCTACTAATTCTGCAGGAACGCTACTCATTCTCAAGCAACGCTACTCATTCTCAAGCAACAGTACTCATTCTCAAGCAACGCTACTCATTCTCAAGCAACGCTACTCATTCTCAAGCAACGCTATTCATTTTCAAGCAACAGTACTCATTCTCAAGCAACGCTACTCATTCTCAAGCATCGCTACTAATTCTCCACAAACCCTACTCATTCTCAAGCAACGCTACTCATTCTCAAGCAACGCTTCTTATTCTTAAGCAACGCAACTCATTCTCAAGCAACAGTACTCATTCTCAAACAACGCTACTCATTTTCAAGCAACAGTACTCATTCTCAAGCAACGCTACTCATTCTCAAGCATCGCTACTAATTCTCAAGAAACGCTACTCATTCTCAAGCAACGCTACTCATTCTTAAGCAACGCTTCTTATTCTTAAGCAACGCTACTCATTCTCAAGCAACAGTACTCATTCTCAAGCAACGCTACTCATTCTCAAGCAACGCTACACATTCTCAAGCAACGCTACTCATTTTCAAGCAACAGTACTCATTCTCAAGCAACGCTACTCATTCTCAAGCATCGCTACTAATTCTCAAGAAACGCTACTCATTCTCAAGCAACGCTACTCATTCTCAAGCAACGCTTCTTATTCTTAAGCAACGCTACTCATTCTCAAGCAACAGTACTCATTCTCAAGCAACGCTACTCATTCTCATGAAATGCTACACATTCTCAAGCAACGCTACTCATTCTCAAGCAACGCTACTCATTCTCAAGCAACGCTACTTTTTCTCAAGCAACGCTACTCATTCTCAAGCAACGCTACTCATTGTTAAGCAACGCTGCTCATTGTTAAGCAACGCTGCTCAATCTCAAGCAACGTTATTCATTCTCAAGTAACGCTACTCATTCTCAAGCAACGCTACTCATTCTCAAGGAACGCTACTCATTCTCAAGCAACGGTACTCATTCTCAAGCAACGCTTCTTATTCTCAAGCAACGCTACTCATTCTCAAGCAACGCTACTCATTCTCAAGCATCGCAACTAATTCTCAAGAAACGCTACTCATTCTCAAGCAACGCTACTCATTCTCAAGCAACGCTTCTTATTCTAAAGCAACGCTACTCATTCTCAAGCAACAGTACTCATTCTCAAGCAACGCTACTCATTCTCAAGCAACGCTACTCATTCTCAAGCAACGCTATTCATTTTCAAGCAACAGTACTCATTCTCAAGCAACGCTACTCATTCTCAAGCATCGCTACTAATTCTCCACAAACGCTACTCATTCTCAAGAAACGCTACTCATTTTCAAGCAACGCTACTCATTGTTAAGCAACGCTACTCTTTGTTAAGCAACGAAACTCATTGTTAAGTAACGCTACTTATTCTGAAGCAACGCTACTCATTCACAAGTAACGCAACTCATTCTCAAGCAACGCTATTCATTGAATAACAACGCTACTCATTCTCAAACAACGTTACTCATTGTCAAGCAACGTTACTCATTCTCAACCAATGCCAATCATAGTCAAGTAACGCTACTCATAGTCAAGCAACGATACTCATAGTCAAGCAACGCTACTTATAGTCAAGCAACGCTACTCATTGTTAAGCAACGCTACTCATTCTCAAGCAACGCTACTCATTCTCAAGCAACGCTACTCATTCTCAAGCAATGCTACTCATTGTTAAGCAACGCTGCACATTGTTAAGCAACGCTTCTCATTCTCAAGCAACGCTACTCGTTTTCAAGCAACGATACTCATTCTCAAGCAATGCTACTCATTGTTAAGCAACGCTGATCAATGTTAAGCAACGCTACTCATTCTCAAGCAACGCTACTCATTCCCAAGCAACGCTTCTTATTCTCAAGCAACGCTACTCATTCTCAAGCAACGCTACTCATTCTCAAGCAACGCTACTCATTGTCAAACAACGCTACTCATTCTCAAGCAACGCTATTCATTGTATAACAACGCAACTCATTCTCTAACAACGTTGCTCATTGTCAAGCAACGTTACTCATTCTCAAGCAACGTTACTCATTCTCAAGCAATGCCGATCATAGTCAAGTAACGCTACTCATAGTCAAGCAATGCTGCTCATAGTCAAGCAACGCTACTTATAGTCAAGCAACGCTACTCATTGTTAAGCAACGCTACTCATTCTCAAGCAACGCTACTCATTCTCAAGCAACGCTACTCATTCTCAAGCAACGCTTCTTATTCTCAAGCAACGCTACTCATTCTCAAGCAACGCTACTCATTCTCAAGCATCGCTACTAATTCTGCAGAAACGCTACTCATTCTCAAGCAACGCTACTCATTCTCAAGCAACGCTTCTTATTCTAAAGCAACGCTACTCATTCTCAAGCAACGGTACTCATTCTCAAACAACGCTACTCATTTTCAAGCAACAGTACTCATTCTCAAGCAACGCTACTCATTCTCAAGCATCGCTACTAATTCTCAAGAAACGCTACTCATTCTCAAGCAACGCTACTCATTCTTAAGCAACGCTTCTTATTCTTAAGCAACGCTACTCATTCTCAAGCAACAGTACTCATTCTCAAGCAACGCTACTCATTCTCAAGCAACGCTACACATTCTCAAGCAACGCTACTCATTTTCAAGCAACAGTACTCATTCTCAAGCAACCTACTCATTCTCAAGCATCGCTACTAATTCTCAAGAAACGCTACTCATTCTCAAGCAACGCTACTCATTCTCAAGCAACGCTTCTTATTCTTAAGCAACGCTACTCATTCTCAAGCAACAGTACTCATTCTCAAGCAACGCTACTCATTCTCATGAAATGCTACTCATTCTCAAGCAACGCTACTCATTCTCAAGCAACGCTACTCATTCTCAAGCAACGCTACTTTTTCTCAAGCAACGCTACTCATTCTCAAGCAACGCTACTCATTGTTAAGCAACGCTGCTCATTGTTAAGCAACGCTGCTCAATCTCAAGCAACGTTATTCATTCTCAAGTAACGCTACTCATTCTCAAGCAACGCTACTCATTCTCAAGGAACGCTACTCATTCTCAAACAACGGTACTCATTCTCAAGCAACGCTTCTTATTCTCAAGCAACGCTACTCATTCTCAAGCAACGCTACTCATTCTCAAGCATCGCAACTAATTCTCAAGAAACGCTACTCATTCTCAAGCAACGCTACTCATTCTCAAGCAACGCTTCTTATTCTTAAGCAACGCTACTCATTCTCAAGCAACAGTACTCATTCTCAAGCAACGCTACTCATTCTCAAGCAACGCTACTCATTCTCAAGCAACGCTATTCATTTTCAAGCAACAGTACTCATTCTCAAGCAACGCTACTCATTCTCAAGCATCGCTACTAATTCTCCACAAACGCTATTCATTCTCAAGCAACGCTACTCATTCTCAAGCAACGCTACTCATTCTCAAGCAACGCTACTCATTCTCAAGCAATGCTACTCATTGTTAATCAACGCTAATCATTCTCTAGCAACTCTACTCATTCTCAAGCAACGCTACTCATTCTCAAGCAACGCTACTAATTCTCAAGAAACGCTACTCATTCTCAAGCAACGCTACTCATTCTCAAGCAACGCTACTCATTCTCAAGCAACGCTACTCATTATTAGGCAACGCTTCTTATTCTTAAGCAACGCTACTCATTCTCAAGCAACGCTACTTTTTCTCAAGCAACACTACTCATTCTCAAGCAACGCTACTCATTGTTAAGCAACGCTGCTCATTGTTAAGCAACGCTACTCAATCTCAAGCAACGTTATTCATTCTCAAGTAACGCTACTCATTCTCAAGCAACGCTACTCATTCTCAAGGAACGCTACTCATTCTCAAGCAACGCTACTCATTGTCAAGCAACACTTCTAATTCTCAAGCAACGGTACTCATTCTCATGAAACGCTACTCATTCTCAAGCATTGCTACTCATTGTTAAGCAAAGCTACTCATTGTTAAGCAACGCTACTCATTCTCAAGAAACGCTACTCATTTTGAAGCAACGCTACTAATTGTTAAGCAACGCTACTCTTTGTTAAGCAACGATACTCATTGCTAAGTAACGCTACTTATTCTGAAGCAACGCTACTCATTCTCAAGTAACGCAACTCATTCTCAAGCAACGCTATTCATTGAATAACAACGCTACTCATTCTCAAACAACGTTTCTCATTGTCAAGCAACGTTACTTATTCTCAAGCAATGCCAATCATAGTCAAGTAACGCTACTCATAGTCAAGCAACGCTACTCATAGTCAAGCAACGCTACTTATAGTCAAGCAACGCTACTCATTGTTTAGCAACGCTACTCATTCTCAAGCAACGCTACTCATTCTCAAGCAACGCTACTCATTGTCAAGCAACGCTATTCATTGTCAAGCATCGCTACTCATTCTCAAGCAACGCTACTCATTCTCAAACAACGGTACTCATTGTCAAACAACGCTACTCATTCTCAAGCAACGGTACTCATTCTCATGAAACGCTACTCATTCTCAAGAAATGCTACTCATTGTTAATCAACGCAACTCATTCTCAAGGAACTTTAATCATTCTCAAGCAACGCTACTCATTCTCAAGCATCGCTACTAATTCTCAAGAAACGCTACTCATTCTCAAGCAACGCTACTTTTTCTCAAGCAACGCTACTCATTCTCAAGCAACGCTACTCATTGTTAAGCAACGCTGCTCATTGTTAATAAACGCTACTCAATCTCAAGCAACGTTATTCATTCACAAGTAACGCTACTCATTCTCAAGCAACGCTACTCATTCTCAAGGAACGCTACTCATTCTCAAGCAACGCTACTCATTCTCAAGCAACGCTACTCATTCTCAAGGAACGCTACTCATTCTTAAGCAACGCTACTCATTATCAAGCAACGCTACTCATTGTTTAGCAACGCTTCTCTTTGTTAAGCAGCGATACTCATTGCTAAGCAACGCTACTCATTCTCAAGCAACGCTACTCATTCTCAAGAAACGCTACTCATTATCAAGCAACGCTACTCATTCTCAAGCAACTCTACTCATTCTCAAGCAACGGTACTCATTCTCAAGAAACGCTACTCATTCTCAAGCAACTCTACTCATTGTTAAGCAACGCTGCTCATTGTTAAGGAACGCTACTTATTCTCAAGCAACTCTATTCATTCTCAAGCAACGCTACTCATTCTCAAGCAACGCTACTCATTCTCAAGCAACTCTGCTCATTCTCAAGCAACGCTACTCATTCTCAAGAAACGCTACTCATTCTCAAGCAACGCTACTCATTGTTAAGCAAAGCTACTCTTTGTTAAGTAACGATACTCATTGTTAAGCAACGCTACTCATTCTCAAGCAACGCTACTCATTGTTAAGCAACGCTGCTCATTGTTAAGCAACGCTACTCATTCTCAAACAAAACTTCTCATTCTCAAGGAACGCTACTCATTCTTGAGAAACTCTACTCATTCTTAAGCAACGCTACTCATTCTCAAGCAACGCGACTCATTCTCAAGCAACGCTACTCATTCTCAAGCAACGCTACTCATTCTCAAGCAACGCTTCTTATTCTTAAGCAACGCTACTCATTCTCAAGCAACGCTACTCATTCTCAAGCAACGCTACTCATTCTCAAGCAATGCTACTCATTGTTAAGCAACGCTGCTCAATGTTAAGCAACGCTACTCATTCTCAAGAAACGCTACTCATTATCAAGCAACGCTACTCATTCTCAAGCAACTCTACTCATTCTCAAGCAACGGTACTCATTCTCAAGAAACGCTACTCATTCTCAAGCAACGCTATTCATTGTATAACAACGCTACTCATTCTCTAACAACGTTACTCATTGTCAAGCAACGTTACTCATTCTCAAGCAACGTTACTCATTCTCAAGCAATGCCAATCATAGTCTAGTAACGCTACTCATAGTCAAGCAACGCTACTCATAGTCAAGCAACGCTACTTATAGTCAAGCAACGCTACTCATTGTTAAGCAACGCTACTCATTCTCAAGCAACGCTACTCATTCTCAAGCAACGCTACTCATTCTCAAGCAACGCTACTCATTCTCAAGCAACGCTGCTCATTCTCAAGCAACGCTACTCATTGTTAAGCAACGCTGCTCATTGTTAAGGAACGCTACTTATTCTCAAGCAACTCTATTCATTCTCAAGCAACGCTACTCATTCTCAAGCAACGCTACTCATTCTCAAGCAACTCTGCTCATTCTCAAGCAACGCTACTCATTCTCAAGAAACGCTACTCATTTTCAAGCAACGCTACTCATTGTTAAGCAAAGCTACTCTTTGTTAAGTAACGATACTCATTGTTAAGCAACGCTACTCATTCTCAAGCAACGCTACTCATTGTTAAGCAACGCTGCTCATTGTTAAGCAACGCTACTCATTCTCAAACAAAACTTCTCATTCTCAAGGAACGCTACTCATTCTTGAGAAACTCTACTCATTCTTAAGCAACGTTACTCATTCTCAAGCAACGCTACTCATTCTCAAGCAACGCTACTCATTCTCAAGCAACGCTACTCATTCTCAAGCAACGCTTCTTATTCTTAAGCAACGCTACTCATTCTCAAGCAACGCTACTCATTCTCAAGCAACGCTACTCATTCTCAAGCAATGCTACTCATTGTTAAGCAACGCTGCTCAATGTTAAGCAACGCTACTCTTTCTCAAGCAACGCAACTCATTCTCAAGCAACGATACTCCTTCTCAAGAAATGCTACTCATTGTTAAGCAACGCTGCTCATTGTTAAGCAACGCTACTCATTCTCAAGCAACGCTTCTCATTCCCAAGCAACTCTTCTTATTCTCATGCAACACTACTCATTCTCAAGCAACGCTACTCATTCTCAAGCATCGCTACTAATTCTCAAGAAACGCTACTCATTCTCAAGCAACGCTACTCATTCTCAAGCAACGCTTCTTATTCTTAAGCAACGCTACTCATTCTCAAGCAACGGTACTCATTCTGAAGCAACGCTACTCATTGTCAAACAACGCTACTCATTCTCAAGCAACGGTACTCATTCTCATGAAACGCTACTCATTCTCAAGAAATGCTACTCATTGTTAATCAACGCAACTCATTCTCAAGGAACTTTAATCATTCTCAAGCAACGCTACTCATTCTCAAGCATCGCTACTAATTCTCAAGAAACGCTACTCATTCTCAAGCAACGCTACTTTTTCTCAAGCAACGCTACTCATTCTCAAGCAACGCTACTCATTGTTAAGCAACGCTGCTCATTGTTAATAAACGCTACTCAATCTCAAGCAACGTTATTCATTCACAAGTAACGCTACTCATTCTCAAGCAACGCTACTCATTCTCAAGGAACGCTACTCATTCTCAAGCAACGCTACTCATTCTCAAGCAACGCTACTCATTCTCAAGGAACGCTACTCATTCTTAAGCAACGCTACTCATTATCAAGCAACGCTACTCATTGTTTAGCAACGCTTCTCTTTGTTAAGCAGCGATACTCATTGCTAAGCAACGCTACTCATTCTCAAGCAACGCTACTCATTCTCAAGAAACGCTACTCATTATCAAGCAACGCTACTCATTCTCAAGCAACTCTACTCATTCTCAAGCAACGGTACTCATTCTCAAGAAACGCTACTCATTCTCAAGCAACTCTACTCATTGTTAAGCAACGCTGCTCATTGTTAAGGAACGCTACTTATTCTCAAGCAACTCTATTCATTCTCAAGCAACGCTACTCATTCTCAAGCAACGCTACTCATTCTCAAGCAACTCTGCTCATTCTCAAGCAACGCTACTCATTCTCAAGAAACGCTACTCATTCTCAAGCAACGCTACTCATTGTTAAGCAAAGCTACTCTTTGTTAAGTAACGATACTCATTGTTAAGCAACGCTACTCATTCTCAAGCAACGCTACTCATTGTTAAGCAACGCTGCTCATTGTTAAGCAACGCTACTCATTCTCAAACAAAACTTCTCATTCTCAAGGAACGCTACTCATTCTTGAGAAACTCTACTCATTCTTAAGCAACGCTACTCATTCTCAAGCAACGCGACTCATTCTCAAGCAACGCTACTCATTCTCAAGCAACGCTACTCATTCTCAAGCAACGCTTCTTATTCTTAAGCAACGCTACTCATTCTCAAGCAACGCTACTCATTCTCAAGCAACGCTACTCATTCTCAAGCAATGCTACTCATTGTTAAGCAACGCTGCTCAATGTTAAGCAACGCTACTCATTCTCAAGAAACGCTACTCATTATCAAGCAACGCTACTCATTCTCAAGCAACTCTACTCATTCTCAAGCAACGGTACTCATTCTCAAGAAACGCTACTCATTCTCAAGCAACGCTATTCATTGTATAACAACGCTACTCATTCTCTAACAACGTTACTCATTGTCAAGCAACGTTACTCATTCTCAAGCAACGTTACTCATTCTCAAGCAATGCCAATCATAGTCTAGTAACGCTACTCATAGTCAAGCAACGCTACTCATAGTCAAGCAACGCTACTTATAGTCAAGCAACGCTACTCATTGTTAAGCAACGCTACTCATTCTCAAGCAACGCTACTCATTCTCAAGCAACGCTACTCATTCTCAAGCAACGCTACTCATTCTCAAGCAACGCTGCTCATTCTCAAGCAACGCTACTCATTGTTAAGCAACGCTGCTCATTGTTAAGGAACGCTACTTATTCTCAAGCAACTCTATTCATTCTCAAGCAACGCTACTCATTCTCAAGCAACGCTACTCATTCTCAAGCAACTCTGCTCATTCTCAAGCAACGCTACTCATTCTCAAGAAACGCTACTCATTTTCAAGCAACGCTACTCATTGTTAAGCAAAGCTACTCTTTGTTAAGTAACGATACTCATTGTTAAGCAACGCTACTCATTCTCAAGCAACGCTACTCATTGTTAAGCAACGCTGCTCATTGTTAAGCAACGCTACTCATTCTCAAACAAAACTTCTCATTCTCAAGGAACGCTACTCATTCTTGAGAAACTCTACTCATTCTTAAGCAACGTTACTCATTCTCAAGCAACGCTACTCATTCTCAAGCAACGCTACTCATTCTCAAGCAACGCTACTCATTCTCAAGCAACGCTTCTTATTCTTAAGCAACGCTACTCATTCTCAAGCAACGCTACTCATTCTCAAGCAACGCTACTCATTCTCAAGCAATGCTACTCATTGTTAAGCAACGCTGCTCAATGTTAAGCAACGCTACTCTTTCTCAAGCAACGCAACTCATTCTCAAGCAACGATACTCATTCTCAAGAAATGCTACTCATTGTTAAGCAACGCTGCTCATTGTTAAGCAACGCTACTCATTCTCAAGCAACGCTTCTCATTCCCAAGCAACTCTTCTTATTCTCATGCAACACTTCTCATTCTCAAGCAACGCTACTCATTCTCAAGCATCGCTACTAATTCTCAAGAAACGCTACTCATTCTCAAGCAACGCTACTCATTCTCAAGCAACGCTTCTTATTCTTAAGCAACGCTACTCATTCTCAAGCAACGGTACTCATTCTGAAGCAACGCTACTCATTGTCAAACAACGCTACTCATTGTCAAGCAACGCTATTCATTGTATAACAACGCTACTCATTCTCTAACAACGTTACTCATTGTCAAGCAACGTTACTCATTCTCAAGCAACGTTACTCATTCTCAAGCAATGCCAATCATAGTCAAGTAACGCTACTCATAGTCAAGCAACGCTACTCATAGTCAAGCAACGCTACTTATAGTCAAGCAACGCTACTCATTGTTAAGCAACGCTACTCATTCTCAAGCAACGCTACTCATTCTCAAGCAACGCTACTCATTCTCAAGCAACGCTACTCATTCTCAAGCAACGCTGCTCATTCTCAAGCAACGCTACTCATTGTTAAGCAACGCTGCTCATTGTTAAGCAACGCTACTCATTCTCAAGCAACGCTACTCATTCTCAAGCAACGCTTCTTATTCTCAAGCAACGCTACTCATTCTCAAGCAACGCTACTCATTCTCAAGCATCGCTACTAATTCTCAAGAAACGCTACTCATTCTCAAGCAACGCTACTCATTCTCAAGCAACGCTTCTTATTCTAAAGCAACTCTACTCATTCTCAAGCAACGGTACTCATTCTCAAGCAACGCTACTCATTTTAAAGCAACAGTACTAATTCTCAAGCAACGCTACTCATTCTCAAGCAACTCTACTCATTCTCAAGCAACGCTACTCATTCTCAAGCAACGCTACTCATTCTCAAGCAATACTACTCATTGTTAATCAACGCTAATCATTCTCAAGCAACTCTACTCATTCTCAAGCAACGCTACTCATTCTCAAGCAACGCTACTCATTCTCAAGAAACGCTACTCATTCTCAAGCAACGCTACTCATTCTCAAGCAACGCTACTCATTCTCAAGCAACGCTACTCATTGTTAAGCAACGCTGCTCATTGTTAAGCAACGCCACTCATTCTCAAGCAACGCTACTCATTCTCAAGAAATGCTACTCATTCTCAAGCAACGCTACTCATTCTCAAGCAACGTTACTCATTCTCAAGCAACGCTACTCATTCTCAAGCAACGCTACTCATTCTCAAGCAACGCTACTCATTCTCAAGCAACGCTACTTTTTCTCAAGCAACGCTACTCATTCTCAAGCAACGCTACTCATTGTTAAGCAACGCTGCTCATTTCCTAAGCAACGCTACTCAATCTCAAGCAACGTTATTCATTCTCAAGTAACGCTACTCATTCTCAAGCAACGCTACTCATTTTCAAGGAACGCTACTCATTCTCAAGCAACGCTACTCATTGTGAAGCAACGCTACTCATTCTCAAGCAACGCTACTCATTGTCAAGCAACACTACTCATTCTCAAGCAACGGTACTCATTCTCATGAAACGCTACTCATTCTCAAGCATTGCTACTCATTGTTAAGCAACGCTACTCATTGTTAAGCAACGCTACTCTTTCTCAAGAAACGCTACTCATTTTCAAGCAACGCTACTCATTGTTAAGCAACGCTACTCTTTGTTAAGCAACGAAACTCATTGTTAAGTAACGCCACTCATTCTCAAGCAACGGTACTCATTCTCAAGCAACGCTACTCATTGTCAAACAACGCTACTCATTGTCAAGCAACGCTATTCATTGTATAACAACGCAACTCATTCTCTAACAACGTTACTCATTGTCAAGCAACGTTACTCATTCTCAAGCAACGTTACTCATTCTCAAGCAATGCCAATGATAGTCAAGTAACGCTACTCATAGTCAAGCAACGCTACTCATAGTCAAGCAACGCTACATATAGTCAAGCAACGCTACTCATTGTTAAGCAACGCTACTCATTCTCAAGCAACGCTACTCATTCTCAAGCAACGCTACTCATTCTCAAGCAACTCTACTCATTCTCAAGCAACGCTACTCATTCTCAAGCAACGCTACTCATTGTTAAGCAACGCTGCTCATTGTTAAGCAACGCTACTCATTCTCAAGCAACGCTACTCATTCTCAAGCAACGCTTCTTATTCTCAAGCAACGCTACTCATTCTCAAGCAACGCTACTCATTCTCAAGCATCGCTACTAATTCTCAAGAAACGTTACTCATTCTCAAGCAACGCTACTCATTCTCAAGCAACGCTTCTTATTCTAAAGCAACGCTACTCATTCTCAAGCAACGGTACTCATTCTCAAGCAACGCTACTCATTTTCAAGCAACAGTACTCATTCTCAAGCAACGCTACTCATTCTCAAGCATCGCTACTAATTCTCAAGAAACGCTACTCATTCTCAAGCAACGCTACTCATTCTCAAGCAACGCTTCTTATTCTTAAGCAACGCTACTCATTCTCAAGCAACGGTACTCATTCTCAAGCAACGCTACTCATTCTCAAGCAACGCTACTCATTCTCAAGCAACGCTACTCATTCTCAAGCAATGCTACTCATTGTTAATCAACGCTAATCATTCTCAAGCAACTCTACTCATTGTTAAGCAACGCTGCTCATTGTTAAGCAACGCCACTCACTCTCAAGCAACGCTACTCATTCTCAAGAAATGCTACTCATTCTCAAGCAACGCTACTCATTCTCAAGCAACGCTACTCATTCTGAAGCAACGCTACTCATTATTAAGCTACGCTTCTCATTCTTAAGCAACGCTACTCATTCTCAAGCAACGCTAATTTTTCTCAAGCAACGCTACTCATTCTCAAGCAACGCTACTCATTGTTAAGCAACGCTGCTCATTGTTAAGCAACGCTACTCAATCTCAAGCAACGTTATTCATTCTCAAGTAACGCTACTCATTCTCAAGCAACGCTACTCATTCTCAAGGAACGCTACTCATTCTCAAGCAACGCTACTCATTGTGAAGCAACGCTACTCATTCTCAAGCAACGCTACTCATTGTCAAGCAACACTACTCATTCTCAAGCAACGGTACTCATTCTCATGAAACGCTACTCATTCTCAAGCATTGCTACTCATTGTTAAGCAACGCTACTCATTGTTAAGCAACGCTACTCATTCTCAAGAAACGCTACTCATTTTCAAGAAACGCTACTCATTGTTAAGCAACGCTACTCTTTGTTAAGCAACGAAACTCATTGTTAAGTAACGCTACTTATTCTGAAGCAACGCTACTCATTCACAAGTAACGCAACTCATTCTCAAGCAACGCTATTCATTGAATAACAACGCTACTCATTCTCAAACAACGTTACTCATTGTCAAGCAACGTTACTCATTCTCAACCAATGCCAATCATAGTCAAGTAACGCTACTCATAGTCAAGCAACGATACTCATAGTCAAGCAACGCTACTTATAGTCAAGCAACGCTACTCATTGTTAAGCAACGCTACTCATTCTCAAGCAACGCTACTCATTCTCAAGCAACGCTACTCATTCTCAAGCAATGCTACTCATTGTTAAGCAACGCTGCTCATTGTTAAGCAACGCTTCTCATTCTCAAGCAACGCTACTCATTCTCAAGCAACGATACTCATTCTCAAGCAATGCTACTCATTGTTAAGCAACGCTGCTCAATGTTAAGCAACGCTACTCATTCTCAAGCAACGCTACTCATTCCCAAGCAACGCTTCTTATTCTCAAGCAACGCTACTCATTCTCAAGCAACGCTACTCATTCTCAAGCAACGCTACTCATTGTCAAACAACGCTACTCATTCTCAAGCAACGCTATTCATTGTATAACAACGCTACTCATTCTCTAACAACGTTGCTCATTGTCAAGCAACGTTACTCATTCTCAAGCAACGTTACTCATTCTCAAGCAATGCCGATCATAGTCAAGTAACGCTACTCATAGTCAAGCAATGCTACTCATAGTCAAGCAACGCTACTTATTGTCAAGCAACGCTACTCATTGTTAAGCAACGCTACTCA
Source organism: Procambarus clarkii (assembly GCF_040958095.1). Lineage (NCBI taxonomy): Eukaryota > Metazoa > Arthropoda > Malacostraca > Decapoda > Cambaridae > Procambarus > Procambarus clarkii. Next base: position 39,504,684 of record NC_091178.1, on the reverse strand, counting down.
TTCTCAAGCAACGCTACTCATTCTCAAGCAACGCTACTCATTCTCAAGCAACGCTTCTTATTCTCAAGCAACGCTACTCATTCTCAAGCAACGCTACTCATTCTCAAGCATCGCTACTAATTCTCCAGAAACGCTACTCATTCTCAAGCAACGCTACTCATTCTCAAGCAACGCTTCTTATTCTAAAGCAACGCTACTCATTCTCAAGCAACGGTACTCATTCTCAAACAACGCTACTCATTTTCAAGCAACAGTACTCATTCTCAAGAAACGCTACTCATTCTCAAGCATCGCTACTAATTCTCAAGAAACGCTACTCATTCTCAAGCAACGCTACTCATTCTTAAGCAACGCTTCTTATTCTTAAGCAACGCTACTCATTCTCAAGCAACAGTACTCATTCTCAGGCAACGCTACTCATTCTCAAGCAACGCTACACATTCTCAAGCAACGCCACTCATTTTCAAGCAACAGTACTCATTCTCAAGCAACGCTACTCATTCTCAAGCATCGCTACTAATTCTCAAGAAACGCTACTCATTCTCAAGCAACGCTACTCATTCTCAAGCAACGCTTCTTATTCTTAAGCAACGCTACTCATTCTCAAGCAACAGTACTCATTCTCAAGCAACGCTACTCATTCTCATGAAATGCTACTCATTCTCAAGCAACGCTACTCAATCTCAAGCAACGCTACTCATTCTCAAGCAACGCTACTCATTATTAAGCAACGCTTCTTATTCTTATGCAACGCTACTCATTCTCAAGCAACGCTACTCATTGTTAAGCAACGCTGCTCATTGTTAAGCAACGCTGCTCAATCTCAAGCAACGTTATTCATTCTCAAGTAACGCTACTCATTCTCAAGCAACGCTACTCATTCTCAAGGAACGCTACTCATTCTCAAGCAACGGTACTCATTCTCAAGCAACGCTTCTTATTCTCAAGCAACGCTACTCATTCTCAAGCAACGCTACTCATTCTCAAGCATCGCAACTAATTCTCAAGAAACGCTACTCATTCTCAAGCAACGCTACTCATTCTCAAGCAACGCTTCTTATTCTTAAGCAACGCTACTCATTCTCAAGCAACAGTACTCATTCTCAAGCAACGCTACTCATTCTCAAGCAACGCTACTCATTCTCAAGCAACGCTATTCATTTTCAAGCAACAGTACTCATTCTCAAGCAACGCTACTCATTCTCAAGCATCGCTACTAATTCTCCACAAACGCTACTCATTCTCAAGCAACGCTACTCATTCTCAAGCAACGCTTCTTATTCTTAAGCAACGCAACTCATTCTCAAGCAACAGTACTCATTCTCAAGCAACGCTACTCATTCTCAAGCAACGCTACTCATTCTCAAGCAACGCTACTCATTCTCAAGCAATGCTACTCATTGTTAATCAACGCTAATCATTCTCTAGCAACTCTACTCATTCTCAAGCAACGCTACTCATTCTCAAGCAACGCAACTAATTCTCAAGAAACGCTACTCATTCTCAAGCAACGCTACTCATTCTCAAGCAACGCTACTCATTCTCAAGCAACGCTACTCATTATTAGGCAACGCTTCTTATTCTTAAGCAACGCTACTCATTCTCAAGCAACGCTACTTTTTCTCAAGCAACACTACTCATTCTCAAGCAACGCTACTCATTGTTAAGCAACGCTGCTCATTGTTAAGCAACGCTACTCAATCTCAAGCAACGTTATTCATTCTCAAGTAACGCTACTCATTCTCAAGCAACGCTACTCATTCTCAAGGAACGCTACTCATTCTCAAGCAACGCTACTCATTGTCAAGCAACACTTCTAATTCTCAAGCAACGGTACTCATTCTCATGAAACGCTACTCATTCTCAAGCATTGCTACTCATTGTTAAGCAACGCTACTCATTGTTAAGCAACGCTACTCATTCTCAAGAAACGCTACTCATTTTGAAGCAACGCTACTAATTGTTAAGCAACGCTACTCTTTGTTAAGCAACGATACTCATTGCTAAGTAACGCTACTTATTCTGAAGCAACGCTACTCATTCTCAAGTAACGCAACTCATTCTCAAGCAACGCTATTCATTGAATAACAACGCTACTCATTCTCAAACAACGTTTCTTATTGTCAAGCAACGTTACTTATTCTCAAGCAATGCCAATCATAGTCAAGTAACGCTACTCATAGTCAAGCAACGCTACTCATTCTCAAGCAACGCTACTCATTCTCAAGCAACGCTACTCATTGTCAAGCAACGCTATTCATTGTCAAGCATCGCTACTCATTCTCAAGCAACGCTACTCATTCTCAAACAACGGTACTCATTGTCAAACAACGCTACTCATTCTCAAGCAACGGTACTCATTCTCATGAAACGCTACTCATTCTCAAGAAATGCTACTCATTGTTAATCAACGCAACTCATTCTCAAGGAACTTTAATCATTCTCAAGCAACGCTACTCATTCTCAAGCATCGCTACTAATTCTCAAGAAACGCTACTCATTCTCAAGCAACGCTACTTTTTCTCAAGCAACGCTACTCATTCTCAAGCAACGCTACTCATTGTTAAGCAACGCTGCTCATTGTTAATAAACGCTACTCAATCTCAAGCAACGTTATTCATTCACAAGTAACGCTACTCATTCTCAAGCAACGCTACTCATTCTCAAGGAACGCTACTCATTCTCAAGCAACGCTACTCATTCTCAAGCAACGCTACTCATTCTCAAGGAACGCTACTCATTCTTAAGCAACGCTACTCATTATCAAGCAACGCTACTCATTGTTTTGCAACGCTTCTCTTTGTTAAGCAGCGATACTCATTGCTAAGCAACGCTACTCATTCTCAAGCAACGCTACTCATTCTCAAGAAACGCTACTCATTATCAAGCAACGCTACTCATTCTCAAGCAACTCTACTCATTCTCAAGCAACGGTACTCATTCTCAAGAAACGCTACTCATTCTCAAGCAACTCTACTCATTGTTAAGCAACGCTGCTCATTGTTAAGGAACGCTACTTATTCTCAAGCAACTCTATTCATTCTCAAGCAACGCTACTCATTCTCAAGCAACGCTACTCATTCTCAAGCAACTCTGCTCATTCTCAAGCAACGCTACTCATTCTCAAGAAACGCTACTCATTCTCAAGCAACGCTACTCATTGTTAAGCAAAGCTACTCTTTGTTAAGTAACGATACTCATTGTTAAGCAACGCTACTCATTCTCAAGCAACGCTACTCATTGTTAAGCAACGCTGCTCATTGTTAAGCAACGCTACTCATTCTCAAACAAAACTTCTCATTCTCAAGGAACGCTACTCATTCTTGAGAAACTCTACTCATTCTTAAGCAACGCTACTCATTCTCAAGCAACGCTACTCATTCTCCAGCAACGCTACTCATTCTCAAGCAACGCTACTCATTCTCAAGCAACGCTTCTTATTCTTAAGCAACGCTACTCATTCTCAAGCAACGCTACTCATTCTCAAGCAACGCTACTCATTCTCAAGCAATGCTACTCATTGTTAAGCAACGCTGCTCAATGTTAAGCAACGCTACTCATTCTCAAGCAACGCTACTCATTCTCAAGCAACGATACTCATTCTCAAGAAATGCTACTCATTGTTAAGCAACGCTGCTCATTGTTAAGCAACGCTACTCATTCTCAAGCAACGCTTCTCATTCCCAAGCAACTCTTCTTATTCTCATGCAACACTACTCATTCTCAAGCAACGCAACTCATTCTTTAGCATCGCTACTAATTCTCAAGAAACGCTACTCATTCTCAAGCAACGCTACTCATTCTCAAGCAACGCTTCTTATTCTTAAGCAACGCTATTCATTCTCAAGCAACGGTACTCATTCTCAAGCAACGCTACTCATTGTCAAACAACGCTACTCATTGTCAAGGAACGCTATTCATTGTATAACAACGCTACTCATTCTCTAACAACGTTACTCATTGTCAAGCAACGTTACTCATTCTCAAGCAACGTTACTCATTCTCAAGCAATGCCAATCATAGTCAAGTAACGCTACTCATAGTCAAGCAACGCTACTCATAGTCAAGCAACGCTACTTATAGTCAAGCAACGCTACTCATTGTTAAGCAACGCTACTCATACTCAAGCAACGCTACTCATTCTCAAGCAACGCTACTCATTCTCAAGCAACGCTACTCATTCTCAAGCAACGCTGCTCATTCTCAAGCAACGCTACTCATTGTTAAGCAACGCTGCTCATTGTTAAGCAACGCTACTCATTCTCAAGCAACGCTACTCATTCTCAAGCAACGCTTCTTATTCTCAAGCAACGCTACTCATTCTCAAGCAACGCTACTCATTCTCAAGCATCGCTACTAATTCTCAAGAAACGCTACTCATTCTCAAGCAACGCTACTCATTCTCAAGCAACGCTTCTTATTCTAAAGCAACGCTACTCATTCTCAAGCAACGGTACTCATTCTCAAGCAACGCTACTCATTTTCAAGCAACAGTACTAATTCTCAAGCAACGCTACTCATTCTCAAGCATCGCTACTTATTCTCAAGAAACGCTACTCATTCTCAAGCAACGCTACTCATTCTCAAGCAACGGTACTCATTCTCAAGCAACTCTACTCATTCTCAAGCAACGCTACTCATTCTCAAGCAACGCTACTCATTCTCAAGCAATACTACTCATTGTTAATCAACGCTAATCATTCTCAAGCAACTCTACTCATTCTCAAGCAACGCTACTCATTCTCAAGCAACGCTACTCATTCTCAAGAAACGCTACTCATTCTCAAGCAACGCTACTCATTCTCAAGCAACGCTACTCATTCTCAAGCAACGCTACTCATTGTTAAGCAACGCTGCTCATTGTTAAGCAACGCCACTCATTCTCAAGCAACGCTACTCATTCTCAAGAAATGCTACTCATTCTCAAGCAACGCTACTCATTCTCAAGCAACGCTACTCATTCTCAAGCAACGCTACTCATTACTAAGCAACGCTTCTTATTCTTAAGCAACGCTACTCAATCTCAAGCAACGTTATTCATTCTCAAGTAACGCTACTCATTCTCAAGCAACGCTACTCATTCTCAAGGAACGCTACTCATTCTCAAGCAACGCTACTCATTGTCAAGCAACACTTCTAATTCTCAAGCAACGGTACTCATTCTCATGAAACGCTACTCATTCTCAAGCATTGCTACTCATTGTTAAGCAACGCTACTCATTGTTAAGCAACGCTACTCATTCTCAAGAAACGCTACTCATTTTGAAGCAACGCTACTAATTGTTAAGCAACGCTACTCTTTGTTAAGCAACGATACTCATTGCTAAGTAACGCTACTTATTCTGAAGCAACGCTACTCATTCTCAAGTAACGCAACTCATTCTCAAGCAACGCTATTCATTGAATAACAACGCTACTCATTCTCAAACAACGTTTCTTATTGTCAAGCAACGTTACTTATTCTCAAGCAATGCCAATCATAGTCAAGTAACGCTACTCATAGTCAAGCAACGCTACTGATTGTCAAGCAACGCTATTCATTGTCAAGCATCGCTACTCATTCTCAAGCAACGCTACTCATTCTCAAACAACGGTACTCATTGTCAAACAACGCTACTCATTCTCAAGCAACGGTACTCATTCTCGTGAAACGCTACTCATTCTCAAGAAATGCTACTCATTGTTAATCAACGCAACTCATTCTCAAGGAACTTTAATCATTCTCAAGCAACGCTACTCATTCTCAAGCATCGCTACTAATTCTCAAGAAACGCTACTCATTCTCAAGCAACGCTACTTTTTCTCAAGCAACGCTACTCATTCTCAAGCAACGCTACTCATTGTTAAGCAACGCTGCTCATTGTTAATAAACGCTACTCAATCTCAAGCAACGTTATTCATTCACAAGTAACGCTACTCATTCTCAAGCAACGCTACTCATTCTCAAGGAACGCTACTCATTCTCAAGCAACGCTACTCATTCTCAAGCAACGCTACTCATTCTCAAGGAACGCTACTCATTCTTAAGCAACGCTACTCATTATCAAGCAACGCTACTCATTGTTTAGCAACGCTTCTCTTTGTTAAGCAGCGATACTCATTGCTAAGCAACGCTACTCATTCTCAAGCAACGCTACTCATTCTCAAGAAACGCTACTCATTATCAAGCAACGCTACTCATTCTCAAGCAACTCTACTCATTCTCAAGCAACGGTACTCATTGTCAAGAAACGCTACTCATTCTCAAGCAACTCTACTCATTGTTAAGCAACGCTGCTCATTGTTAAGGAACGCTACTTATTCTCAAGCAACTCTATTCATTCTCAAGCAACGCTACTCATTCTCAAGCAACGCTACTCATTCTCAAGCAACTCTGCTCATTCTCAAGCAACGCTACTCATTCTCAAGAAACGCTACTCATTCTCAAGCAACGCTACTCATTGTTAAGCAAAGCTACTCTTTGTTAAGTAACGATACTCATTGTTAAGCAACGCTACTCATTCTCAAGCAACGCTACTCATTGTTAAGCAACGCTGCTCATTGTTAAGCAACGCTACTCATTCTCAAACAAAACTTCTCATTCTCAAGGAACGCTACTCATTCTTGAGAAACTCTACTCATTCTTAAGCAACGCTACTCATTCTCAAGCAACGCTACTCATTCTCAAGCAACGCTACTCATTCTCAAGCAACGCTACTCATTCTCAAGCAACGCTTCTTATTCTTAAGCAACGCTACTCATTCTCAAGCAACGCTACTCATTCTCAAGCAACGCTACTCATTCTCAAGCAATGCTACTCATTGTTAAGCAACGCTGCTCAATGTTAAGCAACGCTACTCATTCTCAAGCAACGCTACTCATTCTCAAGCAACGATACTCATTCTCAAGAAATGCTACTCATTGTTAAGCAACGCTGCTCATTGTTAAGCAACGCTACTCATTCTCAAGCAACGCTTCTCATTCCCAAGCAACTCTTCTTATTCTCATGCAACACTACTCATTCTCAAGCAACGCAACTCATTCTCAAGCATCGCTACTAATTCTCAAGAAACGCTACTCATTCTCAAGCAACGCTACTCATTCTCAAGCAACGCTTCTTATTCTTAAGCAACGCTATTCATTCTCAAGCAACGGTACTCATTCTCAAGCAACGCTACTCATTGTCAAACAACGCTACTCATTGTCAAGGAACGCTATTCATTGTATAACAACGCTACTCATTCTCTAACAACGTTACTCATTGTCAAGCAACGTTACTCATTCTCAAGCAACGTTACTCATTCTCAAGCAATGCCAATCATAGTCAAGTAACGCTACTCATAGTCAAGCAACGCTACTCATAGTCAAGCAACGCTACTTATAGTCAAGCAACGCTACTCATTGTTAAGCAACGCTACTCATACTCAAGCAACGCTACTCATTCTCAAGCAACGCTACTCATTCTCAAGCAACGCTACTCATTCTCAAGCAACGCTGCTCATTCTCAAGCAACGCTACTCATTGTTAAGCAACGCTGCTCATTGTTAAGCAACGCTACTCATTCTCAAGCAACGCTACTCATTCTCAAGCAACGCTTCTTATTCTCAAGCAACGCTACTCATTCTCAAGCAACGCTACTCATTCTCAAGCATCGCTACTAATTCTCAAGAAACGCTACTCATTCTCAAGCAACGCTACTCATTCTCAAGCAACGCTTCTTATTCTAAAGCAACGCTACTCATTCTCAAGCAACGGTACTCATTCTCAAGCAACGCTACTCATTTTCAAGCAACAGTACTAATTCTCAAGCAACGCTACTCATTCTCAAGCATCGCTACTTATTCTCAAGAAACGCTACTCATTCTCAAGCAACGCTACTCATTCTCAAGCAACGGTACTCATTCTCAAGCAACTCTACTCATTCTCAAGCAACGCTACTCATTCTCAAGCAACGCTACTCATTCTCAAGCAATACTACTCATTGTTAATCAACGCTAATCATTCTCAAGCAACTCTACTCATTCTCAAGCAACGCTACTCATTCTCAAGCAACGCTACTCATTCTCAAGAAACGCTACTCATTCTCAAGCAACGCTACTCATTCTCAAGCAACGCTACTCATTCTCAAGCAACGCTACTCATTGTTAAGCAACGCTGCTCATTGTTAAGCAACGCCACTCATTCTCAAGCAACGCTACTCATTCTCAAGAAATGCTACTCATTCTCAAGCAACGCTACTCATTCTCAAGCAACGCTACTCATTCTCAAGCAACGCTACTCATTATTAAGCAACGCTTCTTATTCTTAAGCAACGCTACTCAATCCCAAGCAACGTTATTCATTCTCAAGTAACGCTACTCATTCTCAAGCAACGCTACTCATTCTCAAGGAACGCTACTCATTCTCAAGCAACGCTACTCATTGTCAAGCAACACTTCTAATTCTCAAGCAACGGTACTCATTCTCATGAAACGCTACTCATTCTCAAGCATTGCTACTCATTGTTAAGCAACGCTACTCATTGTTAAGCAACGCTACTCATTCTCAAGAAACGCTACTCATTTTGAAGCAACGCTACTAATTGTTAAGCAACGCTACTCTTTGTTAAGCAACGATACTCATTGCTAAGTAACGCTACTTATTCTGAAGCAACGCTACTCATTCTCAAGTAACGCAACTCATTCTCAAGCAACGCTATTCATTGAATAACAACGCTACTCATTCTCAAACAACGTTTCTTATTGTCAAGCAACGTTACTTATTCTCAAGCAATGCCAATCATAGTCAAGTAACGCTACTCATAGTCAAGCAACGCTACTGATTGTCAAGCAACGCTATTCATTGTCAAGCATCGCTACTCATTCTCAAGCAACGCTACTCATTCTCAAACAACGGTACTCATTGTCAAACAACGCTACTCATTCTCAAGCAACGGTACTCATTCTCATGAAACGCTACTCATTCTCAAGAAATGCTACTCATTGTTAATCAACGCAACTCATTCTCAAGGAACTTTAATCATTCTCAAGCAACGCTACTCATTCTCAAGCATCGCTACTAATTCTCAAGAAACGCTACTCATTCTCAAGCAACGCTACTTTTTCTCAAGCAACGCTACTCATTCTCAAGCAACGCTACTCATTGTTAAGCAACGCTGCTCATTGTTAATAAACGCTACTCAATCTCAAGCAACGTTATTCATTCACAAGTAACGCTACTCATTCTCAAGCAACGCTACTCATTCTCAAGGAACGCTACTCATTCTCAAGCAACGCTACTCATTCTCAAGCAACGCTACTCATTCTCAAGGAACGCTACTCATTCTTAAGCAACGCTACTCATTATCAAGCAACGCTACTCATTGTTTAGCAACGCTTCTCTTTGTTAAGCAGCGATACTCATTGCTAAGCAACGCTACTCATTCTCAAGCAACGCTACTCATTCTCAAGAAACGCTACTCATTATCAAGCAACGCTACTCATTCTCAAGCAACTCTACTCATTCTCAAGCAACGGTACTCATTGTCAAGAAACGCTACTCATTCTCAAGCAACTCTACTCATTGTTAAGCAACGCTGCTCATTGTTAAGGAACGCTACTTATTCTCAAGCAACTCTATTCATTCTCAAGCAACGCTACTCATTCTCAAGCAACGCTACTCATTCTCAAGCAACTCTGCTCATTCTCAAGCAACGCTACTCATTCTCAAGAAACGCTACTCATTCTCAAGCAACGCTACTCATTGTTAAGCAAAGCTACTCTTTGTTAAGTAACGATACTCATTGTTAAGCAACGCTACTCATTCTCAAGCAACGCTACTCATTGTTAAGCAACGCTGCTCATTGTTAAGCAACGCTACTCATTCTCAAACAAAACTTCTCATTCTCAAGGAACGCTACTCATTCTTGAGAAACTCTACTCATTCTTAAGCAACGCTACTCATTCTCAAGCAACGCTACTCATTCTCAAGCAACGCTACTCATTCTCAAGCAACGCTACTCATTCTCAAGCAACGCTTCTTATTCTTAAGCAACGCTACTCATTCTCAAGCAACGCTACTCATTCTCAAGCAACGCTACTCATTCTCAAGCAATGCTACTCATTGTTAAGCAACGCTGCTCAATGTTAAGCAACGCTACTCATTCTCAAGCAACGCTACTCATTCTCAAGCAACGATACTCATTCTCAAGAAATGCTACTCATTGTTAAGCAACGCTGCTCATTGTTAAGCAACGCTACTCATTCTCAAGCAACGCTTCTCATTCCCAAGCAACTCTTCTTATTCTCATGCAACACTACTCATTCTCAAGCAACGCAACTCATTCTCAAGCATCGCTACTAATTCTCAAGAAACGCTACTCATTCTCAAGCAACGCTACTCATTCTCAAGCAACGCTTCTTATTCTTAAGCAACGCTATTCATTCTCAAGCAACGGTACTCATTCTCAAGCAACGCTACTCATTGTCAAACAACGCTACTCATTTTCAAGCAACAGTACTAATTCTCAAGCAACGCTACTCATTCTCAAGCAACGGTACTCATTCTCAAGCAACGCTACTCATTTTCAAGCAACAGTACTAATTCTCAAGCAACGCTACTCATTCTCAAGCATCGCTACTTATTCTCAAGAAACGCTACTCATTCTCAAGCAACGCTACTCATTCTCAAGCAACGGTACTCATTCTCAAGCAACTCTACTCATTCTCAAGCAACGCTACTCATTCTCAAGCAACGCTACTCATTCTCAAGCAATACTACTCATTGTTAATCAACGCTAATCATTCTCAAGCAACTCTACTCATTCTCAAGCAACGCTACTCATTCTCAAGCAACGCTACTCATTCTCAAGAAACGCTACTCATTCTCAAGCAACGCTACTCATTCTCAAGCAACGCTACTCATTCTCAAGCAACGCTACTCATTGTTAAGCAACGCTGCTCATTGTTAAGCAACGCCACTCATTCTCAAGCAACGCTACTCATTCTCAAGAAATGCTACTCATTCTCAAGCAACGCTACTCATTCTCAAGCAACGCTACTCATTCTCAAGCAACGCTACTCATTATTAAGCAACGCTTCTTATTCTTAAGCAACGCTACTCAATCTCAAGCAACGTTATTCATTCTCAAGTAACGCTACTCATTCTCAAGCAACGCTACTCATTCTCAAGGAACGCTACTCATTCTCAAGCAACGCTACTCATTGTCAAGCAACACTTCTAATTCTCAAGCAACGGTACTCATTCTCATGAAACGCTACTCATTCTCAAGCATTGCTACTCATTGTTAAGCAACGCTACTCATTGTTAAGCAACGCTACTCATTCTCAAGAAACGCTACTCATTTTGAAGCAACGCTACTAATTGTTAAGCAACGCTACTCTTTGTTAAGCAACGATACTCATTGCTAAGTAACGCTACTTATTCTGAAGCAACGCTACTCATTCTCAAGTAACGCAACTCATTCTCAAGCAACGCTATTCATTGAATAACAACGCTACTCATTCTCAAACAACGTTTCTTATTGTCAAGCAACGTTACTTATTCTCAAGCAATGCCAATCATAGTCAAGTAACGCTACTCATAGTCAAGCAACGCTACTGATTGTCAAGCAACGCTATTCATTGTCAAGCATCGCTACTCATTCTCAAGCAACGCTACTCATTCTCAAACAACGGTACTCATTGTCAAACAACGCTACTCATTCTCAAGCAACGGTACTCATTCTCATGAAACGCTACTCATTCTCAAGAAATGCTACTCATTGTTAATCAACGCAACTCATTCTCAAGGAACTTTAATCATTCTCAAGCAACGCTACTCATTCTCAAGCATCGCTACTAATTCTCAAGAAACGCTACTCATTCTCAAGCAACGCTACTTTTTCTCAAGCAACGCTACTCATTCTCAAGCAACGCTACTCATTGTTAAGCAACGCTGCTCATTGTTAATAAACGCTACTCAATCTCAAGCAACGTTATTCATTCACAAGTAACGCTACTCATTCTCAAGCAACGCTACTCATTCTCAAGGAACGCTACTCATTCTCAAGCAACGCTACTCATTCTCAAGCAACGCTACTCATTCTCAAGGAACGCTACTCATTCTTAAGCAACGCTACTCATTATCAAGCAACGCTACTCATTGTTTAGCAACGCTTCTCTTTGTTAAGCAGCGATACTCATTGCTAAGCAACGCTACTCATTCTCAAGCAACGCTACTCATTCTCAAGAAACGCTACTCATTATCAAGCAACGCTACTCATTCTCAAGCAACTCTACTCATTCTCAAGCAACGGTACTCATTGTCAAGAAACGCTACTCATTCTCAAGCAACTCTACTCATTGTTAAGCAACGCTGCTCATTGTTAAGGAACGCTACTTATTCTCAAGCAACTCTATTCATTCTCAAGCAACGCTACTCATTCTCAAGCAACGCTACTCATTCTCAAGCAACTCTGCTCATTCTCAAGCAACGCTACTCATTCTCAAGAAACGCTACTCATTCTCAAGCAACGCTACTCATTGTTAAGCAAAGCTACTCTTTGTTAAGTAACGATACTCATTGTTAAGCAACGCTACTCATTCTCAAGCAACGCTACTCATTGTTAAGCAACGCTGCTCATTGTTAAGCAACGCTACTCATTCTCAAACAAAACTTCTCATTCTCAAGGAACGCTACTCATTCTTGAGAAACTCTACTCATTCTTAAGCAACGCTACTCATTCTCAAGCAACGCTACTCATTCTCAAGCAACGCTACTCATTCTCAAGCAACGCTACTCATTCTCAAGCAACGCTTCTTATTCTTAAGCAACGCTACTCATTCTCAAGCAACGCTACTCATTCTCAAGCAACGCTACTCATTCTCAAGCAATGCTACTCATTGTTAAGCAACGCTGCTCAATGTTAAGCAACGCTACTCATTCTCAAGCAACGCTACTCATTCTCAAGCAACGATACTCATTCTCAAGAAATGCTACTCATTGTTAAGCAACGCTGCTCATTGTTAAGCAACGCTACTCATTCTCAAGCAACGCTTCTCATTCCCAAGCAACTCTTCTTATTCTCATGCAACACTACTCATTCTCAAGCAACGCAACTCATTCTCAAGCATCGCTACTAATTCTCAAGAAACGCTACTCATTCTCAAGCAACGCTACTCATTCTCAAGCAACGCTTCTTATTCTTAAGCAACGCTATTCATTCTCAAGCAACGGTACTCATTCTCAAGCAACGCTACTCATTGTCAAACAACGCTACTCATTGTCAAGCAACGCTATTCATTGTATAACAACGCTACTCATTCTCTAACAACGTTACTCATTGTCAAGCAACGTTACTCATTCTCAAGCAACGTTACTCATTCTCAAGCAATGCCAATCATAGTCAAGTAACGCTACTCATAGTCAAGCAACGCTACTCATAGTCAAGCAACGCTACTTATAGTCAAGCCACGCTACTCATTGTTAAGCAACGCTACTCATACTCAAGCAACGCTACTCATTCTCAAGCAACGCTACTCATTCTCAAGCAACGCTACTCATTCTCAAGCAACGCTGCTCATTCTCAAGCAACGCTACTCATTGTTAAGCAACGCTGCTCATTGTTAAGCAACGCTACTCATTCTCAAGCAACGCTACTCATTCTCAAGCAACGCTTCTTATTCTCAAGCAACGCTACTCATTCTCAAGCAACGCTACTCATTCTCAAGCATCGCTACTAATTCTCAAGAAACGCTACTCATTCTCAAGCAACGCTACTCATTCTCAAGCAACGCTTCTTATTCTAAAGCAACGCTACTCATTCTCAAGCAACGGTACTCATTCTCAAGCAACGCTACTCATTTTCAAGCAACAGTACTAATTCTCAAGCAACGCTACTCATTCTCAAGCATCGCTACTTATTCTCAAGAAACGCTACTCATTCTCAAGCAACGCTACTCATTCTCAAGCAACGGTACTCATTCTCAAGCAACTCTACTCATTCTCAAGCAACGCTACTCATTCTCAAGCAACGCTACTCATTCTCAAGCAATACTACTCATTGTTAATCAACGCTAATCATTCTCAAGCAACTCTACTCATTCTCAAGCAACGCTACTCATTCTCAAGCAACGCTACTCATTCTCAAGAAACGTTACTCATTCTCAAGCAACGCTACTCATTCTCAAGCAACGCTACTCATTCTCAAGCAACGCTACTCATTGTTAAGCAACGCTGCTCATTGTTAAGCAACGCCACTCATTCTCAAGCAACGCTACTCATTCTCAAGAAATGCTACTCATTCTCAAGCAACGCTACTCATTCTCAAGCAACGCTACTCATTCTCAAGCAACGCTACTCATTATTAAGCAACGCTTCTTATTCTTAAGCAACGCTACTCATTCTCAAGCAACGCTACTTTTTCTCAAGCAACGCTACTCATTCTCAAGCAACGCTACTCATTGTTAAGCAACGCTGCTCATTGTTAAGCAACGCTACTCAATCTCAAGCAACGTTATTCATTCTCAAGTAACGCTACTCATTCTCAAGCAACGCTACTCATTCTCAAGGAACGCTACTCATTCTCAAGCAACGCTACTCATTGTGAAGCAACGCTACTCATTCTCAAGCAACGCTACTCATTGTCAAGCAACACTACTCATTCTCAAGCAACGGTACTCACTCTCATGAAACGCTACTCATTCTCAAGCATTGCTACTCATTGTTAAGCAACGCTACTCATTGTTAGGCAACGCTACTCATTCTCAAGAAACGCTACTCATTTTCAAGCAACGCTACTCATTGTTAAGCAACGCTACTCTTTGTTAAGCAACGAAACTCATTGTTAAGTAACGCCACTCATTCTCAAGCAACGGTACTCATTCTCAAGCAACGCTACTCATTGTCAAACAACGCTACTCATTCTCAAGCAACTCTGCTCATTCTCAAGCAACGCTACTCATTCTCAAGAAACGCTACTCATTCTCAAGCAACGCTACTCATTGTTAAGCAAAGCTACTCTTTGTTAAGTAACGATACTCATTGTTAAGCAACGCTACTCATTCTCAAGCAACGCTACTCATTGTTAAGCAACGCTGCTCATTGTTAAGCAACGCTACTCATTCTCAAACAAAACTTCTCATTCTCAAGGAACGCTACTCATTCTTGAGAAACTCTACTCATTCTTAAGCAACGCTACTCATTCTCATGCAACGCTACTCATTCTCAAGCAACGCTACTCATTCTCAAGCAACGCTACTCATTCTCAAGCAACGCTTCTTATTCTTAAGCAACGCTACTCATTCTCAAGCAACGCTACTCATTCTCAAGCAACGCTACTCATTCTCAAGCAATGCTACTCATTGTTAAGCAACGCTGCTCAATGTTAAGCAACGCTACTCATTCTCAAGCAACGCTACTCATTCTCAAGCAACGATACTCATTCTCAAGAAATGCTACTCATTGTTAAGCAACGCTGCTCATTGTTAAGCAACGCTACTCATTCTCAAGCAACGCTTCTCATTCCCAAGCAACTCTTCTTATTCTCATGCAACACTACTCATTCTCAAGCAACGCTACTCATTCTCAAGCATCGCTACTAATTCTCAAGAAACGCTACTCATTCTCAAGCAACGCTACTCATTCTCAAGCAACGCTTCTTATTCTTAAGCAACGCTATTCATTCTCAAGCAACGGTACTCATTCTCAAGCAACGCTACTCATTGTCAAACAACGCTACTCATTGTCAAGCAACGCTATTCATTGTATAACAACGCTACTCATTCTCTAACAACGTTACTCATTGTCAAGCAACGTTACTCATTCTCAAGCAACGTTACTCATTCTCAAGCAATGCCAATCATAGTCAAGTAACGCTACTCATAGTCAAGCAACGCTACTCATAGTCAAGCAACGCTACTTATAGTCAAGCAACGCTACTCATTGTTAAGCATAGCTACTCATTCTCAAGCAACGCTACTCATTCTCAAGCAACGCTACTCATTCTCAAGCAACGCTACTCATTCTCAAGCAACGCTGCTCATTCTCAAGCAACGCTACTCATTGTTAAGCAACGCTGCTCATTGTTAAGCAACGCTACTCATTCTCAAGCAACGCTACTCATTCTCAAGCAACGCTTCTTATTCTCAAGCAACGCTACTCATTCTCAAGCAACGCTACTCATTCTCAAGCATCGCTACTAATTCTCAAGAAACGCTACTCATTCTCAAGCAACGCTACTCATTCTCAAGCAACGCTTCTTATTCTAAAGCAACGCTACTCATTCTCAAGCAACGGTACTCATTCTCAAGCAACGCTACTCATTTTCAAGCAACAGTACTAATTCTCAAGCAACGCTACTCATTCTCAAGCATCGCTACTAATTCTCAAGAAACGCTACTCATTCTCAAGCAACGCTACTCATTCTCAAGCAACGGTACTCATTCTCAAGCAACTCTACTCATTCTCAAGCAACGCTACTCATTCTCAAGCAACGCTACTCATTCTCAAGCAATACTACTCATTGTTAATCAACGCTAATCATTCTCAAGCAACTCTACTCATTCTCAAGCAACGCTACTCATTCTCAAGCAACGCTACTCATTCTCAAGAAACGCTACTCATTCTCAAGCAACGCTACTCATTCTCAAGCAACGCTACTCATTCTCAAGCAACGCTACTCATTGTTAAGCAACGCTGCTCATTGTTAAGCAACGCCACTCATTCTCAAGCAACGCTACTCATTCTCAAGAAATGCTACTCATTCTCAAGCAACGCTACTCATTCTCAAGCAACGCTACTCATTCTCAAGCAACGCTACTCATTATTAAGCAACGCTTCTTATTCTTAAGCAACGCTACTCATTCTCAAGCAACGCTACTTTTTCTCAAGCAACGCTACTCATTCTCAAGCAACGCTACTCATTGTTAAGCAACGCTGCTCATTGTTAAGCAACGCTACTCAATCTCAAGCAACGTTATTCATTCTCAAGTAACGCTACTCATTCTCAAGCAACGCTACTCATTCTCAAGGAACGCTACTCATTCTCAAGCAACGCTACTCATTGTGAAGCAACGCTACTCATTCTCAAGCAACGCTACTCATTGTCAAGCAACACTACTCATTCTCAAGCAACGGTACTCACTCTCATGAAACGCTACTCATTCTCAAGCATTGCTACTCATTGTTAAGCAACGCTACTCATTGTTAAGCAACTCTACTCATTCTCAAGCAACGCTACTCATTCTCAAGCAACGCTACTCATTCTCAAGCAACGCTACTCATTCTCAAGCAACTCTACTCATTCTCAAGCAACGCTACTCATTCTCAAGCAACGCTACTCATTGTTAAGCAACGCTGCTCATTGTTAAGCAACGCTACTCATTCTCAAGCAACGCTACTCATTCTCAAGCAACGCTTCTTATTCTCAAGCAACGCTACTCATTCTCAAGCAACGCTACTCATTCTCAAGCATCGCTACTAATTCTCAAGAAACGTTACTCATTCTCAAGCAACGCTACTCATTCTCAAGCAACGATTCTTATTCTAAAGCAACGCTACTCATTCTCAAGCAACGGTACTCATTCTCAAGCAACGCTACTCATTTTCAAGCAACAGTACTCATTCTCAAGCAACGCTACTCATTCTCAAGCATCGCTACTAATTCTCAAGAAACGCTACTCATTCTCAAGCAACGCTACTCATTCTCAAGCAACGCTTCTTATTCTTAAGCAACGCTACTCATTCTCAAGCAACGGTACTCATTCTCATGCAACGCTACTCATTCTCAAGCAACGCTACTCATTCTCAAGCAACGCTACTCATTCTCAAGCAATGCTACTCATTGTTAATTAACGCTAATCATTCTCAAGCAACTCTACTCTTTCTCAAGCAACGCTACTCATTCTCAAGCAACGCTACTCATTCTCAAGAAACGCTACTCATTCTCAAGCAACGCTACTCATTCTCAAGCAACGCTACTCATTCTCAAGCAACGCTACTCATTCTCAAGCAACGCTACTCATTGTTAAGCAACGCTGCTCATTGTTAAGCAACGCCACTCACTCTCAAGCAACGCTACTCATTCTCAAGAAATGCTACTCATTCTCAAGCAACGCTACTCATTCTGAAGCAACGCTACTCATTCTGAAGCAACGCTACTCATTATTAAGCAACGCTTCTTATTCTTAAGCAACGCTACTCATTCTCAAGCAACGCTACTTTTTCTCAAGCAACGCTACTCATTCTCAAGCAACGCTACTCATTGTTAAGCAACGCTGCTCATTGTTAAGCAACGCTACTCAATCTCAAGCAACGTTATTCATTCTCAAGTAACGCTACTCATTCTCAAGCAACGCTACTCATTCTCAAGGAACGCTACTCATTCTCAAGCAACGCTACTCATTGTGAAGCAACGCTACTCATTCTCAAGCAACGCTACTCATTGTCAAGCAACACTACTCATTCTCAAGCAACGGTACTCATTCTCATGAAACGATACTCATTCTCAAGCATTGCTACTCATTGTTAAGCAACGCTACTCATTCTTAAGCAACGCTACTCATTCTCAAGAAACGCTACTCATTTTCAAGCAACGCTACTCATTGTTAAGCAACGCTACTCTTTGTTAAGCAACGAAACTCATTGTTAAGTAACGCTACTTATTCTGAAGCAACGCTACTCATTCACAAGTAACGCAACTCATTCTCAAGCAACGCTATTCATTGAATAACAACGCTACTCATTCTCAAGCAACGCTACTCATTCCCAAGCAACGCTTCTTATTCTCAAGCAACGCTACTCATTCTCAAGCAACGCTACTCATTCTCAAGCAACGCTACTCATTGTCAAACAACGCTACTCATTCTCAAGCAACGCTATTCATTGTATAACAACGCTACTCATTCTCTAACAACGTTGCTCATTGTCAAGCAACGTTACTCATTATCAAGCAACGTTACTCATTCTCAAGCAATGCCGATCATAGTCAAGTAACGCTACTCATAGTCAAGCAATGCTACTCATAGTCAAGCAACGCTACTTATAGTCAAGCAACGCTACTCATTGTTAAGCAACGCTACTCATTCTCAAGCAACGCTACTCATTCTCAAGCAACGTTACTCATTCTCAAGCAACGCTACTCTTTCTCAAGGAACGCTACTCATTCTCAAGCAACGCTACTCATTGTGAAGCAACGCTACTCATTCTCAAGCAACGCTACTCATTGTCAAGCAACACTGCTCATTCTCAAGCAACGGTACTCATTCTCATGAAACGCTACTCATTCTCAAGCATTGCTACTCATTGTTAAGCAACGCTACTCATTGTTAAGCAACGCTACTCATTCTCAAGAAACGCTACTCATTTTCAAGCAAAGCTACTCATTGTTAAGCAATGCTACTCTTTGTTAAGCAACGATACTCATTGTTAAGTAACGCTACTTATTCTGAAGCAACGCTACTAATTCTCAAGTAACGCAACTCATTCTCAAGCAACGCTATTCATTGAATAACAACGCTACTCATTCTCAAACAACGTTACTCATTGTCAGCAATGCCAATCATTGTCAAGTATCGTTACTCATTATCAAGCAACGCTACTCATTCTCAAGAAACGCTACTCATTCTCAAGCAACGCTACTCATTGTTAAGCAACGCTGCTCATTGTTAAGGAACGCTACTTATTCTCAAGCAACTCTATTCATTCTCAAGCAACGCTACTCATTCTCAAGCAACGCTACTCATTCTCAAGCAACTCTACTCATTCTCAAGCAACTCAACTCATTCTCAAGAAACGCTACTCATTCTCAAGCAACGCTACTCATTGTTAAGCAAAGCTACTCTTTGTTAAGTAACGATACTCATTGTTAAGCAACGCTACTCCTTCTCAAGCAACGCTACTCATTGTTAAGCAACGCTGCTCATTGTTAAGCAACGCTACTCATTCTCAAGCAACGCTTCTCATTCTCAAGCAACGCTACTCATTGTCAAACAATGCTACTCATTGCCAAGCAACGCTATTCATTGTATAACAACGCTACTCATTCTCTAACAACGTTACTCATTGTCAAGCAACGTTACTCATTCTCAAGCAACGTTACTCATTCTCAAGCAATGCCAATCATAGTCAAGTAATGCTACTCATAGTCAAGCAACGCTACTCATAGTCAAGCAACGCTACTTATAGTCAAGCAACGCTACTCATTGTTAGGCAACGCTACTCATTCTCAAGCAACGCTACTCATTCTCAAGCAACCCTACTCATTCTCAAGCAACGCTCTTCATTGTCAAGCATCGCTACTCATTCTCAAGCAACGCTACTCATTCTCAAACAACGCTACTCATTCTCAAGCAACGGTACTCATTCTCAAGCAACGCTACTCATTGTCAAACAATGCTACTCATTCTCAAGCAACGGTACTCATTCTCATGAAACGCTACTCATTCGCAAGCAATGCTACTCATTGTTAATCAACGCTGCTCATTCTCAAGGAACTTTACTCATTCTCAAGCAACGCTACTCATTCTCAAGCATCGCTACTAATTCTCAAGAAACGCTTCTCATTCTCAAGCAACGCTACTCATTCTCAAGCAACGCTACTCATTCTCAATCAACGCTACTCATTGTTAAGCAACGCAGCTCTTTGTTAGGCAACGCTGCTCATTGTTAAGGAACGCTACTCATTCTCAAGCAACGCTACTCATTCTCAAGCAACGCTACTCATTCTCAAGAACGCTTTTCATTCTCAAGCAACGCTACTGATTCTCAAGCAACGCTACTCATTCTCAAGCACCGCTACTCATTCTTAAGCAACGCTACTCATTCTCAAGCAACGCTTCTTATTCTTAAGCAACGCTACTCATTCTCAAGCAACGCTACTCATTCTCAAACAACGCTACTCATTCTCAAGCAACGCTTCTTATTCTCAAGCAACGCTACTCATTCTCAAGCAACGCTACTCATTCTCAAGCATCGCTACTAATTCTCAAGAAACGCTAATCATTCTCAAGCAACGCTACTCAATCTCAAGCAACGCTACTCATTCTCAAGCAAAGCTACTCATTCTCAAGCAACGCTACTCATTGTTAAGCAACGCTGCTCATTTTTAAGCAACGCTACTCATTCTCAAGCAACGCTACTCAATCTGAAGAAACGCTACTCATTCTCATGCAACGCTACTCATTCTCAAGCAACTCTACTCATTTTTAAGCAACGCTACTCATTATCAAGCAACGCTACTCATTGTTAAGCAACGCTTCTCTTTGTTAAGCAACGATACTCATTGCTAAGCAACGCTACTCATTCTCAAGCAACTCTATTCATTCTTAAGCAACGCTACTCATTCTCAAGCAACGCTACTCATTCTCAAGCAACTCTACTCATTCTCAAGCAACTCAACTCATTCTCAAGAAACGCTACTCATTCTCAAGCAACGCTACTCATTGTTAAGCAACGCTACTCATTCTCAAGCAACGCTTCTTATTCTCAAGCAACGCTACTCATTCTCAAGCAACGCTACTCATTCTCAAGCATCGCTACTAATTCTCCAGAAACGCTACTCATTCTCAAGCAACGCTACTCATTCTTAAGCAACGCTACTCATTGTTAAGCAACGCTGCTCATTGTTAAGCAATGCTACTTATTCTCAAGCAACGCTACTCATTCTCAAGCAACGCTTCTTATTCTCAAGCAACGCTACTCATTCTCAAGCAACGCTGCTCATTCTCAAGCATCGCTACTAATTCTCAAGAAACGCTACTCATTCTCAAGCAACGCTACTCATTCTCAAGCAACGCTTCTTATTCTTAAGCAACGCTACTCATTCTCAAGCAACGCTACTCATTCTCAAGCAACGCTACTCATTCTCAAGCAACGCTACTCGTTGTTAAGCAACGCTGCTCATTGTTAAGCAACGCTACTCATTCTCAAGAAACGCTTTTCATTCTCAAGCAACGCTACTGATTCTCAAGCAACGCAACTCATTCTCAAGCACCGCTACTCATTCTTAAGCAACGCTACTCATTCTCAAGAAACGCTACTCATTCTCAAGCAACGCTACTCATTCTCAAGCAACGCTTCTTATTCTTAAGCATCGCTACTAATTCTCAAGCAACGCTTCTTATTCTCAAGCAACGCTACTCATTCTGAAGCAACGCTACTCATTCTCAAGCATCGCTACTAATTCTCAAGAAACGCTAATCATTCTCAAGCAACGCTACTCATTCTCAAGCAACGCTACTCATTCTCAAGCAAAGCTACTCATTCTCAAGCAACGCTACTCATTGTTAAGCAACGCTGCTCATTGTTAAGCAACGCTACTCATTCTGAAGCAACGCTACTCAATCTGAAGAAACGCTACTCATTCTCATGCAACGCTACTCATTCTCAAGCAACTCTACTCATTTTTAAGCAACGCTACTCATTATCAAGCAACGCTACTCATTGTTAAGCAACGTTTCTCTTTGTTAAGCAACGATACTCATTGCTAAGCAACGCTACTCATTCTCAAGCAACGCTACTCATTCTCAAGCAACTCTACTCATTCCCATGCAACGCTACTCATTCTCAAGAAACGCTACTCATTCTCAAGCAACGCTACTCATTGTTAAGCAACGCTGCTCATTGTTAAGGAACGCTACTTATTCTCAAGCAACTCTATTCATTCTTAAGCAACGCTACTCATTCTCAAGTATCGCTACTAATTCTCCAGAAACGCTACTCATTCTCACGCAACGCTACTCATTCTCAAGCAACGCTTCTTATTCTAAAGCAACGCTACTCATTCTCTAGCAACGGTACTCATTCTCAAACAACGCTACTCATTTTCAAGCAACAGTACTCATTCTCAAGCAACGCTACTCATTCTCAAGCATCGCTACTAATTCTCAAGAAACGCTACTCATTCTCAAGCAACGCTACTCATTCTCAAGCAACGCTTCTTATTCTTAAGCAACGCTACTCATTCTCAAGCAACAGTACTCATTCTCAAGCAACGTTACTCATTCTCAAGCAACGCTACACATTCTCAAGCAACGCTACTCATTTTCAAGCAACAGTACTCATTCTCAAGCAACGCTACTCATTCTCAAGCATCGCTACTAATTCTCAAGAAACGCTACTCATTCTCAAGCAACGCTACTCATTCTCAAGCAACGCTTCTTATTCTTAAGCAACGCTACTCATTCTCAAGCAACAGTACTCATTCTCAAGCAACGCTACTCATTCTCAAGCATCGCTACTCATTCTCAAGCAACGCTACTCATTCTTAAGCAACGCTACTCATTATTAAGCAACGCTTCTTATTCTTAAGCAACGCTACTCATTCACAAGCAACGCTACTGAATGTTAAGCAACGCTGCTCATTGTTAAGCAACGCTACTCATTCTCAAGCAACGCTACTCATTCTCAAGCAACGCTTCTTATTCTTAAGCAACGCTACTCATTCTCAAGCAACGCTACTCATTCTCAAGCAACGCTACTCATTCTCAAGCAATGCTACTCATTGTTAAGCAAAGCTGCTCAATGTTAAGCAACGCTACTCATTCTCAAGCAACGCTACTCATTCTCAAGCAACGCTTCTTATTCTTAAGCAACGCTACTCATTCTCAAGCAACGCTACACATTCTCAAGCAACGCTACTCATTTTCAAGCAACAGTACTCATTCTCAAGCAACGCTACTCATTCTCAAGCATCGCTACTAATTCTCAAGAAACGCTACTCATTCTCAAGCAACGCTACTCATTCTCAAGCAACGCTTCTTATTCTTAAGCAACGCTACTCATTCTCAAGCAACAGTACTCATTCTCAAGCAACGCTACTCATTCTCATGAAATGCTACTCATTCTCAAGCAACGCTACTCATTCTCAAGCAACGCTACTCATTCTCAAGCAACGCTACTCATTATTAAGCAACGCTTCTTATTCTTATGCAACGCTACTCATTCTCAAGCAACGCTACTTTTTCTCAAGCAACGCTATTCATTCTCAAGCAACGCTACTCATTGTTAAGCAACGCTGCTCATTGTTAAGCAACGCTGCTCAATCTCAAGCAACGTTATTCATTCTCAAGTAACGCTACTCATTCTCAAGCAACGCTACTCATTCTCAAGGAACGCTACTCATTCTCAATCAACGGTACTCATTCTCAAGCAACGCTTCTTATTCTCAAGCAACGCTACTCATTCTCAAGCAACGCTACTCATTCTCAAGCATCGCTACACATTCTCAAGAAACGCTACTCATTCTCAAGCAACGCTACTCATTCTCAAGCAACGCTTCTTATTCTTAAGCAACGCTACTCATTCTCAAGGAACAGTACTCATTCTCAAGCAACGCTACTCATTCTCAAACAACGCTACTCATTCTCAAGCCACGCTATTCATTTTCAAGCAACAGTTCTCATTCTCAAGCAACGCTACTCATTCTCTAGCATCGCTACTAATTCTCAACAAACGCTACTCATTCTCAAGCAACGCTACTCATTCTCAAGCAACGCTTCTTATTCTTAAGCAACGCAACTCATTCTCAAGCAACAGTACTCATTCTCAAGCAACGCTACTCATTCTCAAGCAACGCAACTCATTCTCAAGCAACGCTACTCATTCTCAAGCAATGCTACTCATTGTTAATCAACACTAATCATTCTCTAGCAACTCTACTCATTCTCAAGCAACGCTACTCATTTTCAAGCAACGCTACTAATTCTCAAGAAACGCTACTCATTCTCAAGCAACGCTACCTATTCTCAAGCAACGCTACTCATTCTCAAGCAACGCTACTCATTATTAAGCAACGCTTCCTATTCTTAAGCAACGCTACTCATTCTCAAGCAACGCTACTTTTTCTCAAGCAACGCTACTCATTCTCAAGCAACGCTACTCATTGTTAAGCAACGCTGCTTATTGTTAAGCAACGCTACTCAATCTCAAGCAACGTTATTCATTCTCAAGTAACGCTACTCATTCTCAAGCAACGCTACTCATTCTCAAGGAACGCTACTCATTCTCAAGCAACGCTACTCATTGTCAAGCAACACTTCTAATTCTCAAGCAACGGTACTCATTCTCATGAAACGCTACTCATTCTCAAGCATTGCTACTCATTGTTAAGCAACGCTACTCATTGTTAAGCAACGCTACTCATTCTCAAGAAACGCTACTCATTTTGAAGCAACGCTACTAATTGTTAAGCAACGCTACTCTTTGTTAAGCAACGATACTCATTGCTAAGTAACGCTCCTTATTCTGAAGCAACGCTACTCATTCTCAAGTAACGCAACTCATTCTCAAGCAACGCTATTCATTGAATAACAACGCTACTCATTCTCAAACAACGTTACTCATTGTCAAGCAACGTTACTCATTCTCAAGCAATGCCAATCATAGTCAAGTAACGCTACTCATAGTCAAGCAACGCTACTCATAGTCAAGCAACGCTACTTATAGTCAAGCAACGCTACTCATTGTTTAGCAACGCTACTCATTCTCAAGCAACGCTACTCATTCTCAAGCAACGCTACTCATTGTCAAGCAACGCTATTCATTGTCAAGCATCGCTACTCATTCTCAAGCAACGCTACTCATTCTCAAACAACGGTACTCATTGTCAAACAACGCTACTCATTCTCAAGCAACGGTACTCATTCTCATGAAACGCTACTCATTCTCAAGAAATGCTACTCATTGTTAATCAATGCAACTCATTCTCAAGGAACTTTAATCATTCTCAAGCAACGCTACTCATTCTCAAGCATCGCTACTAATTCTCAAGAAACGCTACTCATTCTCAAGCAACGCTACTTTTTCTCAAGCAACGCTACTCATTCTCAAGCAACGCTACTCATTGTTAAGCAACGCTGCTCATTGTTAAGCAACGCTACTCAATCTCAAGCAACGTTATTCATTCACAAGTAACGCTACTCATTCTCAAGCAACGCTACTCATTCTCAAGGAACGCTACTCATTCTCAAGCAACGCTACTCATTGTGAAGCAACGCTACTCATTCTTAAGCAACGCTACTCATTATCAAGCAACGCTACTCATTGTTTAGCAACGCTTCTCTTTGTTAAGCAGCGATACTCATTGATAAGCAACGCTACTTATTCTCAAGCAACGCTACTCATTCTCAAGAAACGCTACTCATTATCAAGCAACGCTACTCATTCTCAAGCAACTCTACTCATTCTCAAGCAACGGTACTCATTCTCAAGAAACGCTACTCATTCTCAAGCAACGCTACTCATTGTTAAGCAACGCTGCTCATTGTTAAGGAACGCTACTTATTCTCAAGCAACTCTATCCATTCTCAAGCAACGCTACTCATTCTCAAGCAACGCTACTCATTCTCAAGCAACTCTGCTCATTCTCAAGCAACGCTACTCATTCTCAAGAAACGCTACTCATTCTCAAGCAACGCTACTCATTGTTAAGCAAAGCTACTCTTTGTTAAGTAACGATACTCATTGTTAAGCAACGCTACTCATTCTCAAGCAACGCTACTCATTGTTAAGCAACGCTGCTCATTGTTAAGCAACGCTACTCATTCTCAAGCAAAACTTCTCATTCTCAAGGAACGCTACTCATTCTTGAGAAACTCTACTCATTCTTAAGCAACGCTACTCATTCTCAAGCAACGCTACTCATTCTCAAGCAACGCTACTCATTCTCAAGCAACGCTACTCATTCTCAAGCAACGCTTCTTATTCTTAAGCAACGCTACTCATTCTCAAGCAACGCTACTCATTCTCAAGGAACGCTACTCATTCTCAAGCAATGCTACTCATTGTTAAGCAACGCTGCTCAATGTTAAGCAACGCTACTCATTCTCAAGCAACGCTACTCATTCTCAAGCAACGATACTCATTCTCAAGAAATGCTACTCATTGTTAAGCAACGCTGCTCATTGTTAAGCAACGCTACTCATTCTAAAGCAACGCTACTCATTCCCAAGCAACTCTTCTTATTCTCAAGCAACGCTACTCATTCTCAAGCAACGCTACTCATTCTCAAGCATCGCTACTAATTCTCAAGAAACGCTACTCATTCTCAAG
This sequence comes from Procambarus clarkii, assembly GCF_040958095.1. Classification (NCBI taxonomy): domain Eukaryota; kingdom Metazoa; phylum Arthropoda; class Malacostraca; order Decapoda; family Cambaridae; genus Procambarus; species Procambarus clarkii. The sequence continues at coordinate 39,477,678 of NC_091178.1, read as the reverse complement.
CAACGCTACTCATTCTCAAGCAACGCTTCTTATTCTTAAGCAACGCTACTCATTCTCAAGCAACGGTACTCATTCTCAAGCAACGCTACTCATTGTCAAACAACGCTACTCATTGTCAAGCAACGCTATTCATTGTATAACAACGCTACTCATTCTCTAACAACGTTACTCATTGTCAAGCAACGTTACTCATTCTCAAGCAACGTTACTCATTCTCAAGCAATGCCAATCATAGTCAAGTAACGCTACTCATAGTCAAGCAACGCTACTCATAGTCAAGCAACGCTACTTATAGTCCAGCAACGCTACTCATTGTTAAACAACGCTACTCATTCTCAAGCAACGCTACTCATTCTCAAGCAACGCTACTCATTCTCAAGCAACGCTACTCATTCTCAAGCAACGCTACTCATTCTCAAGCATCGCTACTAATTCTCAAGAAACGCTACTCATTCTCAAGCAACGCTACTCATTCCCAAGCAACTCTTATTATTCTCAAGCAACGCTACTCATTCTCAAGCAACGCTACTCATTCTCAAGCATCGCTACTAATTCTCAAGAAACGCTACTCATTCTCAAGCAACGCTACTCATTCTCAAGCAACGCTTCTTATTCTTAAGCAACGCTACTCATTCTCAAGCAACGGTACTCATTCTCAAGCAACGCTACTCATTGTCAAACAACGCTACTCATTGTCAAGCAACGCTATTCATTGTATAACAACGCTACTCATTCTCTAACAACGTTACTCATTGTCAAGCAACGTTACTCATTCTCAAGCAACGTTACTCATTCTCAAGCAATGCCAATCATAGTCAAGTAACGCTACTCATAGTCAAGCAACGCTACTCATAGTCAAGCAACGCTACTTATAGTCAAGCAACGCTACTCATTGTTAAGCAACGCTGCTCATTGTTAAGCAACGCTACTCATTCTCAAGCAACGCTACTCATTCTCAAGCAACGCTTCTTATTCTCAAGCAACGCTACTCATTCTCAAGCAACGCTACTCATTCTCAAGCATCGCTACTAATTCTCAAGAAACGCTACTCATTCTCAAGCAACGCTACTCATTCTCAAGCAACGCTTCTTATTCTAAAGCAACGCTACTCATTCTCAAGCAACGGTACTCATTCTCAAGCAACGCTACTCATTTTCAAGCAACAGTACTCATTCTCAAGCAACGCTACTCATTCTCAAGCATCGCTACTAATTCTCAAGAAACGCTACTCATTCTCAAGCAACGGTACTCATTCTCAAGCAACGCTACTCATTCTCAAGCAACGCTACTCATTCTCAAGCAATGCTACTCATTGTTAATCAACGCTAATCATTCTCAAGCAACTCTACTCATTCTCAAGCAACGCTACTCATTCTCAAGCAACGCTACTCATTCTCAAGAAACGCTACTCATTCTCAAGAAACGCTACTCATTCTCAAGCAACGCTACTCATTCTCAAGCAACGCTACTCATTGTTAAGCAACGCTGCTCATTGTTAAGCAACGCCACTCATTCTCAAGCAACGCTACTCATTCTCAAGAAATGCTACTCATTCTCAAGCAACGCTACTCATTCTCAAGCAACGCTACTCATTCTCAAGCAACGCTACTCATTATTAAGCAACGCTTCTTATTCTTAAGCAACGCTACTCATTCTCAAGCAACGCTACTTTTTCTCAAGCAACGCTACTCATTCTCAAGCAACGCTACTCATTGTTAAGCAACGCTGCTCATTGTTAAGCAACGCTACTCAATCTCAAGCAACGTTATTCATTCTCAATAACGCTACTCATTCTCAAGCAACGCTACTCATTCTTAAGGAACGCTACTCATTCTCAAGCAACGCTACTCATTGTGAAGCAACGCTACTCATTCTCAAGCAACGCTACTCATTGTCAAGCAACACTACTCATTCTCAAGCAACGGTACTCATTCTCATGAAACGCTACTCATTCTCAAGCATTGCTACTCATTGTTAAGCAACGCTACTCATTGTTAAGCAACGCTACTCATTCTCAAGAAACGCTTCTCATTTTCAAGCAACGCTACTCATTGTTAAGCAACGCTACTCTTTGTTAAGCAACGAAACTCATTGTTAAGTAACGCCACTCATTCTCAAGCAACGGTACTCATTCTCAAGCAACGCTATTCATTGTATAACAACGCTACTCATTCTCTAACAACGTTACTCATTGTCAAGCAACGTTACTCATTCTCAAGCAACGTTACTCCTTCTCAAGCAATGCCAATCATAGTCAAGTAACGCTACTCATAGTCAAGCAACGCTACTCATAGTCAAGCAACGCTACTTATAGTCAAGCAACGCTACTCATTGTTAAGCAACGCTACTAATTCTCAAGCAACGCTACTCATTCTCAAGCAACGCTACTCATTCTCAAGCAACGCTACTCATTCTCAAGCAACGCTACTCATTCTCAAGCAACGCTACTCATTGTTAAGCAACGCTGCTCATTGTTAAGCAACGCTACTCATTCTCAAGCAACGCTACTCATTCTCAAGCAACGCTTCTTATTCTCAAGCAACGCTACTCATTCTCAAGCAACGCTAAACATTATCAAGCATCGCTACTAATTCTCAAGAAACGCTACTCATTCTCAAGCAACGCTACTCATTCTCAAGCAACGCTTCTTATTCTAAAGCAACGCTACTCATTTTCAAGCAACAGTACTCATTCTCAAGCAACGCTACTCATTCTCAAGCATCGCTACTAATTCTCAAGAAACGCTACTCATTCTCAAGCAACGCTACTCATTCTCAAGCAACGCTTCTTATTCTTAAGCAACGCTACTCATTCTCAAGCAACGGTACTAATTCTCAAGCAACGCTACTCATTCTCAAGCAACGCTACTCATTCTCAAGCAACGCTACTCATTCTCAAGCAATGCTACTCATTGTTAATCAACGCTAATCATTCTCAAGCAACTCTACTCATTCTCAAGCAACGCTACTCATTCTCAAGCAACGCTACTCATTCTCAAGAAACGCTACTCATTCTCAAGCAACGCTACTCATTCTCAAGCAACGCTACTCATTCTCAAGCAACGCTACTCATTGTTAAGCAACGCTGCTCATTGTTAAGCAACGCCACTCATTCTCAAGCAACGCTACTCATTCTCAAGAAATGCTACTCATTCTCAAGCAACGCTACTCATTCTCAAGCAACGCTACTCATTCTCAAGCAACGCTACTCATTATTAAGCAACGCTTCTTATTCTTAAGCAACGCTACTCATTCTCAAGCAACGCTACTTTTTCTCAAGCAACGCTACTCATTCTCAAGCAACGCTACTCATTGTTAAGTCAACGCTGCTCATTGTTAAGCAACGCTACTCAATCTCTAGCAACGTTATTCATTCTCAAGTAACGCTACTCATTCTCAAGTAACGCTACACATTCTCAAGGAACGCTACTCATTCTCAAGCAACGCTACTCATTGTGAAGCAACGCTACTCATTCTCAAGCAACGCTACTCATTGTCAAGCAACACTACTCATTCTCAAGCAACGGTACTCATTCTCATGAAACGCTACTCATTCTCAAGCATTGCTACTCATTGTTAAGCAACGCTTCTCATTCTCAAGAAACGCTACTCATTTTCAAGCAACGCTACTCATTGTTTAGCAACGCTACTCTTTGTTAAGCAACGAAACTCATTGTTAAGTAACGCTACTTATTCTGAAGCAACGCTACTCATTCACAAGTAACGCAACTCATTCTCAAGCAACGCTATTCATTGAATAACAACGCTACTCATTCTCAAACAACGTTACTCATTGTCAAGCAACGTTACTCATTCTCAACCAATGCCAATCATAGTCAAGTAACGCTACTCATAGTCAAGCAACGCTACTCATAGTCAAGCAACGCTACTTATAGTCAAGCAACGCTACTCATTGTTAAGCAACGCTACTCATTCTCAAGCAACGCTACTCATTCTCAAGCAACGCTACTCATTCTCAAGAAACGCTACTCATTCTCAAGCAACGCTACTCATTCTCAAGCAACGCTACTCATTCTCAAGCAACGCTACTCATTCTCAAGCAACGCTACTCATTGTTAAGCAACGCTGCTCATTGTTAAGCAACGCCACTCATTCTCAAGCAACGCTACTCATTCTCAAGAAATGCTACTCATTCTCAAGCAACGCTACTCATTCTCAAGCAACGCTACTCATTCTCAAGCAACGCTACTCATTATTAAGCAACGCTTCTTATTCTTAAGCAACGCTACTCATTCTCAAGCAACGCTACTTTTTCTCAAGCAACGCTACTCATTCTCAAGCAACGCTACTCATTGTTAAGCAACGCTGCTCATTGTTAAGCAACGCTACTCAATCTCAAGCAACGTTATTCATTCTCAAGTAACGCTACTCATTCTCAAGCAACGCTACTCATTCTCAAGGAACGCTACTCATTCTCAAGCAACGCTACTCATTGTGAAGCAACGCTACTCATTCTCAAGCAACGCTACTCATTGTCAAGCAACACTACTCATTCTCAAGCAACGGTACTCATTCTCATGAAACGCTACTCATTCTCAAGCATTGCAACTCATTGTTAAGCAACGCTACTCATTCTCAAGAAACGCTACTCATTTTCAAGCAACGCTACTCATTGTTAAGCAACGCTACTCTTTGTTAAGCAACGAAACTCATTGTTAAGTAACGCTACTTATTCTGAAGCAACGCTACTCATTCACAAGTAACGCAACTCATTCTCAAGCAACGCTATTCATTGAATAACAACGCTACTCATTCTCAAACAACGTTACTCATTGTCAAGCAACGTTACTCATTCTCAACCAATGCCAATCATAGTCAAGTAACGCTACTCATAGTCAAGCAACGCTACACATAGTCAAGCAACGCTACTTATAGTCAAGCAACGCTACTCATTGTTAAGCAACGCTACTCATTCTCAAGCAACGCTACTCATTCTCAAGCAACGCTACTCATTCTCAAGCAATGCTACTCATTGTTAAGCAACGCTGCTCATTGTTAAGCAACGCTTCTCATTCTCAAGTAACGCTACTCATTCTCAAGCAACGATACTCATTCTCAAGCAATGCTACTCATTGTTAAGCAACGCTGCTCATTGTTAAGCAACGCTACTCATTCTCAAGCAACGCTACTCATTTCCAAGCAACGCTTCTTATTCTCAAGCAACGCTACTCATTCTCAAGCAACGCTACTCATTCTCAAGCAACGCTACTCATTGTCAAACAACGCTACTCATTGTCAAGCAACGCTATTCATTGTATAACAACGTTACTCATTCTCTAACAACGTTGCTCATTGTCAAGCAACGTTACTCATTCTCAAGCAACGTTACTCATTCTCAAGCAATGCCAATCATAGTCAAGTAACGCTACTCATAGTCAAGCAACGCTACTCATAGTCAAGCAACGCTACTTATAGTCAAGCAACGTTACTCATTGTTAAGCAACGCTACTCATTCTCAAGCAACGCTACTCATTCTCAAGCAACGCTACTCATTCTCAAGCAACGCTACTCATTCTCAAGCAACGCTACTCATTCTCAAGCAACGCTACTCATTGTTAAGCAACGCTGCTCATTGTTAAGCAACGCTACTCATTCTCAAGCAACGCTACTCATTCTCAAGCAACGCTTCTTATTCTCAAGCAACGCTACTCATTCTCAAGCAACGCTACTCATTCTCAAGCATCGCTACTAATTCTCAAGAAACGCTACTCATTCTCAAGCAACGCTACTCATTCTCAAGCAACGCTTCTTATTCTAAAGCAACGCTACTCATTCTCAAGCAACGGTACTCATTCTCAAGCAACGCTACTCATTTTCAAGCAACAGTACTCATTCTCAAGCAACGCTACTCATTCTCAATCATCGCTACTAATTCTCAAGAAACGCTACTCATTCTCAAGCAACGCTATTCATTCTCAAGCAACGCTTCTTATTCTTAAGCAACGCTACTCATTCTCAAGCAACGGTACTCATTCTCAAGCAACGCTACTCATTCTCAAGCAACGCTACTCTTTCTCAAGCAACGCTACTCATTCTCAAGCAATGCTACTCATTGTTAATCAACGCTAATCATTCTCAAGCAACTCTACTCATTCTCAAGCAACGCTACTCATTCTCAAGCAACGCTACTCATTCTCAAGAAACGCTACTCATTCTCAAGCAACGCTACTCATTCTCAAGCAACGCTACTCATTCTCAAGCAACGCTACTCATTGTTAAGCAACGCTGCTCATTGTTAAGCAACGCCACTCATTCTCAAGCAACGCTACTCATTCTCAAGAAATGCTACTCATTCTCAAGCAACGCTACTCATTCTCAAGCAACGCTACTCATTCTCAAGCAACGCTACTCATTATTAAGCAACGCTTCTTATTCTTAAGCAACGTTATTAATCCTCAAGTAACGCTACTCATTCTCAAGCAACGCTACTCATTCTCAAGGAACGCTACTCATTCTCAAGCAACGCTACTCATTGTGAAGCAACGCTACTCATTCTCAAGCAACGCTACTCATTGTCAAGCAACACTACTCATTCTCAAGCAACGGTGCTCATTCTCATGAAACGCTACTCATTCTCAATCATTGCTACTCATTGTTAAGCAACGCTACTCATTGTTAAGCAACGCTACTCATTCTCAAGAAACGCTACTCATTTTCAAGCAACGCTACTCATTGTTAAGCAACGCTACTCTTTGTTAAGCAACGAAACTCATTGTTAAGTAACGCTACTTATTCTGAAGCAACGCTACTCATTCACAAGTAACGCAACTCATTCTCAAGCAACGCTATTCATTGAATAACAACGCTACTCATTCTCAAACAACGTTACTCATTGTCAAGCATCGTTACTCATTCTCAAGCAATGCCAATCATAGTTAAGTAACGCTACTCATAATCAAGCAACGCTACTCATAGTCAAGCAACGCTACTTATAGTCAAGCAACGCTACTCATTGTTAAGCAACGCTACTCATTCTCAAGCAACGCTACTCATTCTCAAGCAACGCTACTCATTCTCAAGCAATGCTACTCATTGTTAAGCAACGCTGCTCATTGTTAAGCAACGCTACTCATTCTCAAGCAACGCTACTCATTCTCAAGCAACGATACTCATTCTCAAGCAATGCTACTCATTGTTAAGCAACGCTGCTCATTGTTAAGCAACGCTACTCATTCTCAAGCAACGCTACTCATTCCCAAGCAACGCTTCTTATTCTCAAGCAACGCTACTCATTCTCAAGCAACGCTACTCATTCTCAAGCATCGCTACTAATTCTCAAGAAATGCTACTCATTCTCAAGCAACGCTACTCATTCTCAAGCAACGCTTCTTATTCTTAAGCAACGCTACTCATTCTCAAGCAACGGTACTCATTTTCAAGCAACGCTACTCATTGTCAAACAACGCTACTCATTGTCAAGCAACGCTATTCATTGTATAACAACGCTACTCATTCTCTAACAACGTTACTCATTGTCAAGCAACGTTACTCATTCTCAAGCAACGTTACTCATTCTCAAGCAATGCCAATCATAGTCAAGTAACGCTACTCATAGTGAAGCAACGCTACTCATAATCAAGCAACGCTACTTATAGTCAAGCAACGCTACTCATTGTTAAGCAACGCTACTCATTCTCAAGCAACGCTACTCATTCTCAAGCAACGCTACTCATTCTCAAGCAATGCTACTCATTGTTAAGCAACGCTACTCATTGTTAAGCAACGCTACTCATTCTCAAGCAACGCTACTCATTCTCAAGCAACGATACTCATTCTCAAGCAATGCTACTCATTGTTAAGCAACGCTGCTCATTGTTAAGCAACGCTACTCATTCTCAAGCAACGCTACTCATTCCCAAGCAACGCTTCTTATTCTCAAGCAACGCTACTCATTCCCAAGCAACGCTACTCATTCTCAAGCAACGCTACTCATTGTTAAGCAACGCTACTCTTTGTTAAGCAACGAAACTCATTGTTAAGTAACGCTACTTATTCTGAAGCAACGCTACTCATTCACAAGTAACGCAACTCATTCTCAAGCAACGCTATTCATTGAATAACAACGCTACTCATTCTCAAACAACGTTACTCATTGTCAAGCAACGTTACTCATTCTCAAGCAATGCCAATCATAGTCAAGTAACGCTACTCATAGTCAAGCAACGCTACTCATAGTCAAGCAACGCTACTTATAGTCAAGCAACGCTACTCATTGTTAAGCAACGCTACTCATTCTCAAGCAACGCTACTCATTCTCAAGCAACGCTACTCATTCTCAAGCAATGCTACTCATTGTTAAGCAACGCTGCTCATTGTTAAGCAACGCTACTCATTCTCAAGCAACGCTACTCATTCTCAAGCAACGCTACTCATTCTCAAGCAACGCTACTCATTCTCAAGCAACGCTACTCATTCTTAAGCAACGCTACTCATTGTTAAGCAACGCTGCTCATTGTTAAGCAACGCTACTCATTCTCAAGCAACGCTACTCATTCTCAAGCAACGCTTCTTATTCTCAAGCAACGCTACTCATTCTCAAGCAACGCTACTCATTCTCAAGCATCGCTACTAATTCTCAAGAAACGCTACTCATTCTCAAGCAACGCTACTCATTCTCAAGCAACGCTTCTTATTCTAAAGCAACGCTACTCATTCTCAAGCAACGGTATTCATTCTCAAGCAACGCTACTCATTTTCTAGCAACAGTACTCATTCTCAAGCAACGCTACTCATTCTCAAGCATCGCTACTAATTCTCAAGAAACGCTACTCATTCTCAAGCAACGCTATTCATTCTCAAGCAACGCTTCTTATTCTTAAGCAACGCTACTCATTCTCAAGCAACGGTACTCATTCTCAAGCAACGCTACTCATTCTCAAGCAACGCTACTCTTTCTCAAGCAACGCTACTCATTCTCAAGCAATACTACTCATTGTTAATCAACGCTAATCATTCTCAAGCAACTCTACTCATTCTCAAGCAACGCTACTCATTCTCAAGCAACGCTACTCATTCTCAAGAAACGCTACTCATTCTCAAGCAACGCTACTCATTCTCAAGCAACGCTACTCATTCTCAAGCAACGCTACTCATTGTTAAGCAACGCTGCTCATTGTTAAGCAACGCCACTCATTCTCAAGCAACGCTACTCATTCTCAAGAAATGCTACTCATTCTCAAGCAACGCTACTCATTCTCAAGCAACGCTACTCATTCTCAAGCAACGCTACTCATTATTAAGCAACGCTTCTTATTCTTAAGCAACGTTATTCATTCTCAAGTAACGCTACTCATTCTCAAGCAACGCTACTCATTCTCAAGGAACGCTACTCATTCTCAAGCAACGCTACTCATTCTCAAGGAACGCTACTCATTCTCAAGCAACGCTACTCATTGTGAAGCAACGCTACTCATTCTCAAGCAACGCTACTCATTGTCAAGCAACACTACTCATTCTCAAGCAACGGTGCTCATTCTCATGAAACGCTACTCATTCTCAATCATTGCTACTCATTGTTAAGCAACGCTACTCATTGTTAAGCAACGCTACTCATTCTCAAGAAACGCTACTCATTTTCAAGCAACGCTACTCATTGTTAAGCAACGCTACTCTTTGTTAAGCAACGAAACTCATTGTTAAGTAACGCTACTTATTCTGAAGCAACGCTACTCATTCACAAGTAACGCAACTCATTCTCAAGCAACGCTATTCATTGAATAACAACGCTACTCATTCTCAAACAACGTTACTCATTGTCAAGCATCGTTACTCATTCTCAAGCAATGCCAATCATAGTTAAGTAACGCTACTCATAGTCAAGCAACGCTACTCATAGTCAAGCAACGCTACTTATAGTCAAGCAACGCTACTCATTGTTAAGCAACGCTACTCATTCTCAAGCAACGCTACTCATTCTCAAGCAACGCTACTCATTCTCAAGCAATGCTACTCATTGTTAAGCAACGCTGCTCATTGTTAAGCAACGCTACTCATTCTCAAGCAACGCTACTCATTCTCAAGCAACGATACTCATTCTCAAGAAACGCTACTCATTGTTAAGCAACGCTGCTCATTGTTAAGCAACGCTACTCATTCTCAAGCAACGCTACTCATTCCCAAGCAACGCTTCTTATTCTCAAGCAACGCTACTCATTCTCAAGCAACGCTACTCATTCTCAAGCATCGCTACTAATTCTCAAGAAATGCTACTCATTCTCAAGCAACGCTACTCATTGTCAAGCAACGCTTCTTATTCTTAAGCAACGCTACTCATTCTCAAGCAACGGTACTCATTCTCAAGCAACGCTACTCATTGTCAAACAACGCTACTCATTGTCAAGCAACGCTATTCATTGTATAACAACGCTACTCATTCTCTAACAACGTTACTCATTGTCAAGCAACGTTACTCATTCTCAAGCAACGTTACTCATTCTCAAGCAATGCCAATCATAGTCAAGTAACGCTACTCATAGTGAAGCAACGCTACTCATAATCAAGCAACGCTACTTATAGTCAAGCAACGCTACTCATTGTTAAGCAACGCTACTCATTCTCAAGCAACGCTACTCATTCTCAAGCAACGCTACTCATTCTCAAGCAATGCTACTCATTGTTAAGCAACGCTACTCATTGTTAAGCAACGCTACTCATTCTCAAGCAACGCTACTCATTCTCAAGCAACGATACTCATTCTCAAGCAATGCTACTCATTGTTAAGCAACGCTGCTCATTGTTAAGCAACGCTACTCATTCTCAAGCAACGCTACTCATTCCCAAGCAACGCTTCTTATTCTCAAGCAACGCTACTCATTCTCAAGCAACGCTACTCATTCTCAAGCAACGCTACTCATTGTTAAGCAACGCTACTCTTTGTTAAGCAACGAAACTCATTGTTAAGTAACGCTACTTATTCTGAAGCAACGCTACTCATTCACAAGTAACGCAACTCATTCTCAAGCAACGCTATTCATGGAATAACAACGCTACTCATTCTCAAACAACGTTACTCATTGTCAAGCAACGTTACTCATTCTCAAGCAATGCCAATCATAGTCAAGTAACGCTACTCATAGTCAAGCAACGCTACTCATAGTCAAGCAACGCTACTTATAGTCAAGCAACGCTACTCATTGTTAAGCAACGCTACTCATTCTCAAGCAACGCTACTCATTCTCAAGCAACGCTACTCATTCTCAAGCAATGCTACTCATTGTTAAGCAACGCTGCTCATTGTTAAGCAACGCTACTCATTCTCAAGCAACGCTACTCATTCTCAAGCAACGATACTCATTCTCAAGCAATGCTACTCATTGTTAAGCAACGCTGCTCATTGTTAAGCAACGCTACTCATTCTCAAGCAACGCTACTCATTCCCAAGCAACGCTTCTTATTCTCAAGCAACGCTACTCATTCTCAAGCAACGCTACTCATTCTCAAGCATCGCTACTAATTCTCATGAAACGCTACTCATTCTCAAGCAACGCTACTCATTCTCAAGCAACGCTTCTTATTCTTAAGCAACGCTACTCATTCTCAAGCAACGGTACTCATTCTCAAGCAACGCTACTCATTGTCAAACAACGCTACTCATTGTCAAGCAACGCTATTCATTGTATAACAACGCTACTCATTCTCTAACAACGTTACACATTGTCAAGCAACGTTACTCATTCTCAAGCAACGTTACTCATTCTCAAGCAATGCCAATCATAGTCAAGTAACGCTACTCATAGTCAAGCAACGCTACTCATAGTCAAGCAACGCTACTTATAGTCAAGCAACGCTACTCATTGTTAAGCAACGCTACTCATTCTCAAGCAACGCTACTCATTCTCAAGCAACGCTACTCATTCTCAAGCAATGCTACTCATTGTTAAGCAACGCTGCTCATTGTTAAGCAACGCTACTCATTCTCAAGCAACGCTACTCATTCTCAAGCAACGATACTCATTCTCAAGCAATGCTACTCATTGTTAAGCAACGCTGCTCATTGTTAAGCAACGCTACTCATTCTCAAGCAACGCTACTCATTCCCAAGCAACGCTTCTTATTCTCAAGCAACGCTACTCAGTCTCAAGCAACGCTACTCATTCTCAAGCATCGCTACTAATTCTCAAGAAACGCTACTCATTCTCAAGCAACGCTACTCATTCTCAAGCAACGCTTCTTATTCTAAAGCAACGCTACTCATTCTCAAGCAACGGTACTCATTCTCAAGCAACGCTACTCATTTTCAAGCAACAGTACTCATTCTCAAGCAACGCTACTCATTCTCAAGCATCGCTACTAATTCTCAAGAAACGCTACTCATTCTCAAGCAACGCTATTCATTCTCAAGCAACGCTTCTTATTCTTAAGCAACGCTACTCATTCTCAAGCAACGGTACTCATTCTCAAGCAACGCTACTCATTCTCAAGCAACGCTACTCTTTCTCAAGCAACGCTACTCATTCTCAAGCAATGCTACTCATTGTTAATCAACGCTAATCATTCTAAAGCAACTCTACTCATTCTCAAGCAACGCTACTCATTCTCAAGCAACGCTACTCATTCTCAAGAAACGCTACTCATTCTCAAGCAACGCTACTCATTCTCAAGCAACGCTACTCATTCTCAAGCAACGCTACTCATTGTTAAGCAACGCTGCTCATTGTTAAGCAACGCCACTCATTCTCAAGCAACGCTACTCATTCTCAAGAAATGCTACTCATTCTCAAGCAACGCTACTCATTCTCAAGCAACGCTACTCATTCTCAAGCAACGCTACTCATTATTAAGCAACGCTTCTTATTCTTAAGCAACGTTATTCATTCTCAAGTAACGCTACTCATTCTCAAGCAACGCTACTCATTCTCAAGGAACGCTACTCATTCTCAAGCAACGCTACTCATTGTGAAGCAACGCTACTCATTCTCAAGCAACGCTACTCATTGTCAAGCAACACTACTCATTCTCAAGCAACGGTGTTCATTCTCATGAAACGCTACTCATTCTCAATCATTGCTACTCATTGTTAAGCAACGCTACTCATTGTTAAGCAACGCTACTCATTCTCAAGAAACGCTACTCATTTTCAAGCAACGCTACTCATTGTTAAGCAACGCTACTCTTTGTTAAGCAACGAAACTCATTGTTAAGTAACGCTACTTATTCTGAAGCAACGCTACTCGTTCACAAGTAACGCAACTCATTCTCAAGCAACGCTATTCATTGAATAACAACGCTACTCATTCTCAAACAACGTTACTCATTGTCAAGCATCGTTACTCATTCTCAAGCAACGTTACTCATTCTCAAGCAATGCCAATCATAGTCAAGTAACGCTACTCATAGTCAAGCAACGCTACTCATAGTCAAGCAACGCTACTTATAGTCAAGCAACGCTACTCATTGTTAAGCAACGCTACTCATTCTCAAGCAACGCTACTCATTCTCAAGCAACGCTACTCATTCTCAAGCAATGCTACTCATTGTTAAGCAACGCTGCTCATTGTTAAGCAACGCTACTCATTCTCAAGCAACGCTACTCATTCTCAAGCAACGATACTCATTCTCAAGCAATGCTACTCATTGTTAAGCAACGCTGCTCATTGTTAAGCAACGCTACTCATTCTCAAGCAACGCTACTCATTCCCAAGCAACGCTTCTTATTCTCAAGCAACGCTACTCAGTCTCAAGCAACGCTACTCATTCTCAAGCATCGCTACTAATTCTCAAGAAACGCTACTCATTCTCAAGCAACGCTACTCATTCTCAAGCAACGCTTCTTATTCTAAAGCAACGCTTCTCATTCTCAAGCAACGGTACTCATTCTCAAGCAACGCTACTCATTTTCAAGCAACAGTACTCATTCTCAAGCAACGCTACTCATTCTCAAGCATCGCTACTAATTCTCAAGAAACGCTACTCATTCTCAAGCAACGCTATTCATTCTCAAGCAACGCTTCTTATTCTTAAGCAACGCTACTCATTCTCAAGCAACGGTACTCATTCTCAAGCAACGCTACTCATTCTCAAGCAACGCTACTCTTTCTCAAGCAACGCTACTCATTCTCAAGCAATGCTACTCATTGTTAATCAACGCTAATCATTCTAAAGCAACTCTACTCATTCTCAAGCAACGCTACTCATTCTCAAGCAACGCTACTCATTCTCAAGAAACGCTACTCATTCTCAAGCAACGCTACTCATTCTCAAGCAACGCTACTCATTCTCAAGCAACGCTACTCATTGTTAAGCAACGCTGCTCATTGTTAAGCAACGCCACTCATTCTCAAGCAACGCTACTCATTCTCAAGAAATGCTACTCATTCTCAAGCAACGCTACTCATTCTCAAGCAACGCTACTCATTCTCAAGCAACGCTACTCATTATTAAGCAACGCTTCTTATTCTTAAGCAACGTTATTCATTCTCAAGTAACGCTACTCATTCTCAAGCAACGCTACTCATTCTCAAGGAACGCTACTCATTCTCAAGCAACGCTACTCATTGTGAAGCAACGCTACTCATTCTCAAGCAACGCTACTCATTGTCAAGCAACACTACTCATTCTCAAGCAACGGTGTTCATTCTCATGAAACGCTACTCATTCTCAATCATTGCTACTCATTGTTAAGCAACGCTACTCATTGTTAAGCAACGCTACTCATTCTCAAGAAACGCTACTCATTTTCAAGCAACGCTACTCATTGTTAAGCAACGCTACTCTTTGTTAAGCAACGAAACTCATTGTTAAGTAACGCTACTTATTCTGAAGCAACGCTACTCGTTCACAAGTAACGCAACTCATTCTCAAGCAACGCTATTCATTGAATAACAACGCTACTCATTCTCAAACAACGTTACTCATTGTCAAGCATCGTTACTCATTCTCAAGCAATGCCAATCATAGTTAAGTAACGCTACTCATAGTCAAGCAACGCTACTCATAGTCAAGCAACGCTACTTATAGTCAAGCAACGCTACTCATTGTTAAGCAACGCTACTCATTCTCAAGCAACGCTACTCATTCTCAAGCAACGCTACTCATTCTCAAGCAATGCTACTCATTGTTAAGCAACGCTGCTCATTGTTAAGCAACGCTACTCATTCTCAAGCAATGCTACTCATTCTCAAGCAACGATACTCATTCTCAAGCAATGCTACTCATTGTTAAGCAACGCTGCTCATTGTTAAGCAACGCTACTCATTCTCAAGCAACGCTACTCATTCCCAAGCAACGCTTCTTATTCTCAAGCAACGCTACTCATTCTCAAGCAACGCTACTCATTCTCAAGCATCGCTACTAATTCTCAAGAAATGCTACTCATTCTCAAGCAACGCTACTCATTCTCAAGTAACGCTTCTTATTCTTAAGCAACGCTACTCATTCTCAAGCAACGGTACTCATTCTCAAGCAACGCTACTCATTGTCAAACAACGCTACTCATTGTCAAGCAACGCTATTCATTGTATAACAACGCTACTCATTCTCTAACAACGTTACTCATTGTCAAGCAACGTTACTCATTCTCAAGCAACGTTACTCATTCTCAAGCAATGCCAATCATAGTCAAGTAACGCTACTCATAGTGAAGCAACGCTACTCATAATCAAGCAACGCTACTTATAGTCAAGCAACGCTACTCATTGTTAAGCAACGCTACTCATTCTCAAGCAACGCTACTCATTCTCAAGCAACGCTACTCATTCTCAAGCAATGCTACTCATTGTTAAGCAACGCTACTCATTGTTAAGCAACGCTACTCATTCTCAAGCAACGCTACTCATTCTCAAGCAACGATACTCATTCTCAAGCAATGCTACTCATTGTTAAGCAACGCTGCTCATTGTTAAGCAACGCTACTCATTCTCAAGCAACGCTACTCATTCCCAAGCAACGCTTCTTATTCTCAAGCAACGCTACTCATTCTCAAGCAACGCTACTCATTCTCAAGCAACGCTACTCATTGTTAAGCAACGCTACTCTTTGTTAAGCAACGAAACTCATTGTTAAGTAACGCTACTTATTCTGAAGCAACGCTACTCATTCACAAGTAACGCAACTCATTCTCAAGCAACGCTATTCATTGAATAACAACGCTACTCATTCTCAAACAACGTTACTCATTGTCAAGCAACGTTACTCATTCTCAAGCAATGCCAATCATAGTCAAGTAACGCTACTCATAGTCAAGCAACGCTACTCATAGTCAAGCAACGCTACTTATAGTCAAGCAACGCTACTCATTGTTAAGCAACGATACTCATTCTCAAGCAACGCTACTCATTCTCAAGCAACGCTACTCATTCTCAAGCAATGCTACTCATTGTTAAGCAACGCTGCTCATTGTTAAGCAACGCTACTCATTCTCAAGCAACGCTACTCATTCTCAAGCAACGATACTCATTCTCAAGCAATGCTACTCATTGTTAAGCAACGCTGCTCATTGTTAAGCAACGCTACTCATTCTCAAGCAACGCTACTCATTCCGAAGCAACGCTTCTTATTCTCAAGCAACGCTACTCATTCTCAAGCAACGCTACTTATAGTCAAGCAACGCTACTCATTGTTAAGCAACGATACTCATTCTCAAGCAACGCTACTCATTCTCAAGCAACGCTACTCATTCTCAAGCAATGCTACTCATTGTTAAGCAACGCTGCTCATTGTTAAGCAACGCTACTCATTCTCAAGCAACGCTACTCATTCTCAAGCAACGATACTCATTCTCAAGCAATGCTACTCATTGTTAAGCAACGCTGCTCATTGTTAAGCAACGCTACTCATTCTCAAGCAACGCTACTCATTCCCAAGCAACGCTTCTTATTCTCAAGCAACGCTACTCATTCTCAAGCAACGCTACTCATTCTCAAGCATCGCTACTAATTCTCAAGAAACGCTACTCATTCTCAAGCAACGCTACTCATTCTCAAGCAACGCTTCTTATTCTTAAGCAACGCTACTCATTCTCAAGCAACGGTACTCATTCTCAAGCAACGCTACTCATTGTCAAACAACGCTACTCATTGTCAAGCAACGCTATTCATTGTATAACAACGCTACTCATTCTCTAACAACGTTACACATTGTCAAGCAACGTTACTCATTCTCAAGCAACGTTACTCATTCTCAAGCAATGCCAATCATAGTCAAGTAACGCTACTCATAGTCAAGCAACGCTACTCATAGTCAAGCAACGCTACTTATAGTCAAGCAACGCTACTCATTGTTAAGCAACGCTACTCATTCTCAAGCAACGCTACTCATTCTCAAGCAACGCTACTCATTCTCAAGCAATGCTACTCATTGTTAAGCAACGCTGCTCATTGTTAAGCAACGCTACTCATTCTCAAGCAACGCTACTCATTCTCAAGCAACGATACTCATTCTCAAGCAATGCTACTCATTGTTAAGCAACGCTGCTCATTGTTAAGCAACGCTACTCATTCTCAAGCAACGCTACTCATTCCCAAGCAACGCTTCTTATTCTCAAGCAACGCTACTCATTCTCAAGCAACGCTACTCATTCTCAAGCATCGCTACTAATTCTCAAGAAACGCTACTCATTCTCAAGCAACGCTACTCATTCTCAAGCAACGCTTCTTATTCTTAAGCAACGCTACTCATTCTCAAGCAACGGTACTCATTCTCAAGCAACGCTACTCATTGTCAAACAACGCTACTCATTGTCAAGCAACGCTATTCATTGTATAACAACGCTACTCATTCTCTAACAACGTTACTCATTGTCAAGCAACGTTACTCATTCTCGAGCAACGTTACTCATTCTCAAGCAACGCTACTCATTCTCAAGCAACGCTACTCATTGTTAAGCAACGCTGCTCATTGTTAAGCAACGCTACTCATTCTCAAGCAACGCTACTCATTCTCAAGCAAGGCTTCTTATTCTAAAGCAACGCTACTCATTCTCAAGCAACGGTACTCATTCTCAAGCAACGCTACTCATTTTCAAGCAACAGTACTCATTCCCAAGCAACGCTTCTTATTCTCAAGCAACGCTACTCATTCTCAAGCAACGCTACTCATTCTCAAGCATCGCTACTAATTCTCAAGAAACGCTACTCATTCTCAAGCAACGCTACTCATTCTCAAGCAACGCTTCTTATTCTTAAGCAACGTTACTCATTCTCAAGCAACGGTACTCATTCTCAAGCGACGCTACTCATTGTCAAACAACGCTTCTCATTGTCAAGCAACGCTATTCATTGTATAACAACGCTACTCATTCTCGAACAACGTTACTCATTGTCAAGCAACGTTACTCATTCTCAAGCAACGTTACTCATTCTCAAGCAATGCCAATCATAGTCAAGTAACGCTACTCATAGTCAAGCAACGCTACTCATAGTCAAGCAACGCTACTTATAGTCAAGCAACGCTACTCATTGTTAAGCAACGCTACTCATTCTCAAGCAACGCTACTCATTCTCAAGCAACGCTACTCATTCTCATGCAACGCTACTCTTTCTCAAGCAACGCTACTCATTCTCAAGCAACGCTACTCAATCTCAAGCAACGCTTCTTATTCTAAAGCAACGCTACTCATTCTCAAGCAACAGTACTCATTCTCAAGCAACGCTACTCATTTTCCAGCAACAGTACTCATTCTCAAGCAACGCTACTCATTCTCAAGCATCGCTACTAATTCTCAAGAAACGCTACTCATTCTCAAGCAACGCTACTCATTCTCAAGCAACGCTTCTTATTCTTATGCAACGCTACTCATTCTCAAGCAACGATACTCATTCTCAAGCAACGCTACTCACTCTCAAGCAATGCTACTCATTCTCAAGCAACGCAACTCATTGTTAAGCAGCGCTGCTCATTGTTAAGCAACGCTACTCATTCTCAAGCAACGCTACTCATTCCCAAGCAACGCTTCTTATTCTCAAGCAACGCTACTCATTCTCAAGCAACGCTACTTATAGTCAAGCAACGCTACTCATTGTTAAGCAACGATACTCATTCTCAAGCAACGCTACTCATTCTCAAGCAACGCTACTTATAGTCAAGCAACGCTACTCATTGTTAAGCAACGATACTCATTCTCAAGCAACGCTACTCATTCTCAAGCAACGCTACTCATTCTCAAGCAACGGTACTCATTCTCAAGCAACGCTACTCATTGTCAAACAACGCTACTCATTGTCAAGCAACGCTATTCATTGTATAACAACGCTACTCATTCTCTAACAACGTTACACATTGTCAAGCAACGTTACTCATTCTCAAGCAACGTTACTCATTCTCAAGCAATGCCAATCATAGTCAAGTAACGCTACTCATAGTCAAGCAACGCTACTCATAGTCAAGCAACGCTACTTATAGTCAAGCAACGCTACTCATTGTTAAGCAACGCTACTCATTCTCAAGCAACGCTACTCATTCTCAAGCAACGCTACTCATTCTCAAGCAATGCTACTCATTGTTAAGCAACGCTGCTCATTGTTAAGCAACGCTACTCATTCTCAAGCAACGCTACTCATTCTCAAACAACGATACTCATTCTCAAGCAATGCTATTCATTGTTAAGCAACGCTGCTCATTGTTAAGCAACGCTACTCATTCTCAAGCAACGCTACTCATTCCCAAGCAACGCTTCTTATTCTCAAGCAACGCTACTCATTCTCAAGCAACGCTACTCATTCACAAGCATCGCTACTAATTCTCAAGAAACGCTACTCATTCTCAAGCAACGCTACTCATTCTCAAGCAACGCTTCTTATTCTTAAGCAACGCTACTCATTCTCAAGCAACGGTACTCATTCTCAAGCAACGCTACTCATTGTCAAACAACGCTACTCATTGTCAAGCAACGCTATTCATTGTATAACAACGCTACTCATTCTCTAACAACGTTACTCATTGTCAAGCAACGTTACTCATTCTCAAGCAACGTTACTCATTCTCAAGCAACGCTACTCATTCTCAAGCAACGCTACTCATTGTTAAGCAACGCTGCTCATTGTTAAGCAACGCTACTCATTCTCAAGCAACGCTACTCATTCTCAAGCAAGGCTTCTTATTTTAAAGCAACGCTACTCATTCTCAAGCAACGGTACTCATTCTCAAGCAACGCTACTCATTTTCAAGCAACAGTACTCATTCCCATGCAACGCTTCTTATTCTCAAGCAACGCTACTCATTCTCAAGCAACGCTACTCATTCTCAAGCATCGCTACTAATTCTCAAGAAACGCTACTCATTCTCAAGCAACGCTACTCATTCTCAAGCAACGCTTCTTATTCTTAAGCAACGTTACTCATTCTCAAGCAACGGTACTCATTCTCAAGCAACGCTACTCATTGTCAAACAACGCTTCTCATTGTCAAGCAACGCTATTCATTGTATAACAACGCTACTCATTCTCGAACAACGTTACTCATTGTCAAGCGACGTTACTCATTCTCAAGCAACGTTACTCATTCTCAAGCATTGCCAATCATAGTCAAGTAACGCTACTCATAGTCAAGCAACGCTACTCATAGTCAAGCAACGCTACTTATAGTCAAGCAACGCTACTCATTGTTAAGCAACGCTACTCATTCTCAAGCAACGCTACTCATTCTCAAGCAACGCTACTCATTCTCAAGCAACGCTACTCTTTCTCAAGCAACGCTACTCATTCTCAAGCAACGCTACTCATTGTTAAGCAACGCTGCTCATTCTTAAGCAACGCTACTCATTCTCAAGCAACGCTACTCATTCTCAAGCAACGCTTCTTATTCTAAAGCAACGCTACTCATTCTCAAGCAACAGTACTCATTCTCAAGCAACGCTACTCATTTTCCAGCAACAGTACTCATTCTCAAGCAACGCTACTCATTCTCAAGCATCGCTACTAATTCTCAAGAAACGCTACTCATTCTCAAGCAACGCTACTCATTCTCAAGCAACGCTTCTTATTCTTATGCAACGCTACTCATTCTCAAGCAACGATACTCATTCTCAAGCAACGCTACTCACTCTCAAGCAATGCTACTCATTCTCAAGCAACGCAACTCATTGTTAAGCAACGCTGCTCATTGTTAAGCAACGCCACTCATTCTCAAGCAACGCTACTCATTCTCAAGAAATGCTACTCATTCTCAAGCAACGCTACTCATTCTCAAGCAACGCTACTCATTCTCAAGCAACGCTACTCATTATTAAGCAACGCTTCTTATTCTTAAGCAACGCTACTCATTCTCAAGCAACGCTACTTTTTCTCAAGCAACGCTACTTATTCTCAAGCAACACTACTCATTGTTAAGCATCGCTACCTATTCTCAAGCATTGCTACTCATTGTTAAGCAACGCTACTCATTGTTAAGCAACGCTACTCATTCTCAAGCAACACTACTCATTGTTAAGCAACGCTACTCATTCTCAAGCATTGCTACTCATTGTTAAGCAACGCTACTCATTGTTAAGCAACGCTACTCATTCTCAAGAAACGCTACTCATTTTCAAGCAACGCTACTCATTGTTAAGCAACGCTACTCTTTGTTAAGCAACGAAACTCATTGTTAAGTAACGCTACTTATTCTGAAGCAACGCTACTCATTCACAAGTAACGCAACTCATTCTCAAGCAACGCTATTCATTGAATAACAACGCTACTCATTCTCAAACAACGTTACTCATTGTCAAACAACGTTACTCATTCTCAAGCAATGCCAATCATAGTCAAGTAACGCTACTCATAGTCAAGCAACGCTACTCATAGTCAAGCAACGCTACTTATAGTCAAGCAACGCTACTCATTGTTAAGCAACGCTACTCATTCTCAAGCAACGCTACTCATTCTCAAGCAACGCTAATCATTGTCAAGCAACGCTATTCATTGTCAAGCATCGCTACTCATTCTCAAGCAACGCTACTCATTCTCAAACAACGCTGCTCATTGTCAAACAACGCTACTCATTCTCAAGCAACGGTACTCATTCTCATGAAACGCTACTCATTCTCAAGCAATGCTACTCATTGTTAATCAACGCAACTCATTCTCAAGGAACTTTAATCATTCTCAAGCAACGCTACTCATTCTCAAGCATCGCTACTAATTCTCAAGAAACGCTACTCATTCTCAAGCAACGCTACTCATTCTCAAGCAACGCTTCTTATTCTTAAGCAACGCTACTCATTCTCAAGCAACGCTACTCATTCTCAAGCAACACTACTCATTCTCAAGCAACGCTACTCATTGTTAAGCAACGCTGCTCATTGTTAAGCAACGCTACTCATTCTCAAGAAACTCTACTCATTCTTAAGCAACGCTACTCATTATCAAGCAACGCTACTCATTGTTAAGCAACGCTTCTCTTTGTTAAGCAACGCTACTCATTCTCAAGCAACGCTACTCTTTCTCAAGAAACGCTACTCATTGTCAAGCAACGCTATTCATTGTATAACAACGCTACTCATTCTCTAACAACGTTACTCATTGTCAAGCAACGTTACTCATTCTCAAGCAACGTTACTCATTCTCAAGCAACGCTACTCATTCTCAAGCAACGCTACTCATTGTTAAGCAACGCTGCTCATTGTTAAGCAACGCTACTCATTCTCAAGCAACGCTACTCATTCTCAAGCAAGGCTTCTTATTTTAAAGCAACGCTACTCATTCTCAAGCAACGGTACTCATTCTCAAGCAACGCTACTCATTTTCAAGCAACAGTACTCATTCCCATGCAACGCTTCTTATTCTCAAGCAACGCTACTCATTCTCAAGCAACGCTACTCATTCTCAAGCATCGCTACTAATTCTCAAGAAACGCTACTCATTCTCAAGCAACGCTACTCATTCTCAAGCAACGCTTCTTATTCTTAAGCAACGTTACTCATTCTCAAGCAACGGTACTCATTCTCAAGCAACGCTACTCATTGTCAAACAACGCTTCTCATTGTCAAGCAACGCTATTCATTGTATAACAACGCTACTCATTCTCGAACAACGTTACTCATTGTCAAGCGACGTTACTCATTCTCAAGCAACGTTACTCATTCTCAAGCAATGCCAATCATAGTCAAGTAACGCTACTCATAGTCAAGCAACGCTACTCATAGTCAAGCAACGCTACTTATAGTCAAGCAACGCTACTCATTGTTAAGCAACGCTACTCATTCTCAAGCAACGCTACTCATTCTCAAGCAACGCTACTCATTCTCAAGCAACGCTACTCTTTCTCAAGCAACGCTACTCATTCTCAAGCAACGCTACTCATTGTTAAGCAACGCTGCTCATTCTTAAGCAACGCTACTCATTCTCAAGCAACGCTACTCATTCTCAAGCAACGCTTCTTATTCTAAAGCAACGCTACTCATTCTCAAGCAACAGTACTCATTCTCAAGCAACGCTACTCATTTTCCAGCAACAGTACTCATTCTCAAGCAACGCTACTCATTCTCAAGCATCGCTACTAATTCTCAAGAAACGCTACTCATTCTCAAGCAACGCTACTCATTCTCAAGCAACGCTTCTTATTCTTATGCAACGCTACTCATTCTCAAGCAACGATACTCATTCTCAAGCAACGCTACTCACTCTCAAGCAATGCTACTCATTCTCAAGCAACGCAACTCATTGTTAAGCAACGCTGCTCATTGTTAAGCAACGCCACTCATTCTCAAGCAACGCTACTCATTCTCAAGAAATGCTACTCATTCTCAAGCAACGCTACTCATTCTCAAGCAACGCTACTCATTCTCAAGCAACGCTACTCATTATTAAGCAACGCTTCTTATTCTTAAGCAACGCTACTCATTCTCAAGCAACGCTACTTTTTCTCAAGCAACGCTACTTATTCTCAAGCAACACTACTCATTGTTAAGCATCGCTACCTATTCTCAAGCATTGCTACTCATTGTTAAGCAACGCTACTCATTGTTAAGCAACGCTACTCATTCTCAAGCAACACTACTCATTGTTAAGCAACGCTACTCATTCTCAAGCATTGCTACTCATTGTTAAGCAACGCTACTCATTGTTAAGCAACGCTACTCATTCTCAAGAAACGCTACTCATTTTCAAGCAACGCTACTCATTGTTAAGCAACGCTACTCTTTGTTAAGCAACGAAACTCATTGTTAAGTAACGCTACTTATTCTGAAGCAACGCTACTCATTCACAAGTAACGCAACTCATTCTCAAGCAACGCTATTCATTGAATAACAACGCTACTCATTCTCAAACAACGTTACTCATTGTCAAACAACGTTACTCATTCTCAAGCAATGCCAATCATAGTCAAGTAACGCTACTCATAGTCAAGCAACGCTACTCATAGTCAAGCAACGCTACTTATAGTCAAGCAACGCTACTCATTGTTAAGCAACGCTACTCATTCTCAAGCAACGCTACTCATTCTCAAGCAACGCTAATCATTGTCAAGCAACGCTATTCATTGTCAAGCATCGCTACTCATTCTCAAGCAACGCTACTCATTCTCAAACAACGCTGCTCATTGTCAAACAACGCTACTCATTCTCAAGCAACGGTACTCATTCTCATGAAACGCTACTCATTCTCAAGCAATGCTACTCATTGTTAATCAACGCAACTCATTCTCAAGGAACTTTAATCATTCTCAAGCAACGCTACTCATTCTCAAGCATCGCTACTAATTCTCAAGAAACGCTACTCATTCTCAAGCAACGCTACTCATTCTCAAGCAACGCTTCTTATTCTTAAGCAACGCTACTCATTCTCAAGCAACGCTACTCATTCTCAAGCAACACTACTCATTCTCAAGCAACGCTACTCATTGTTAAGCAACGCTGCTCATTGTTAAGCAACGCTACTCATTCTCAAGAAACTCTACTCATTCTTAAGCAACGCTACTCATTATCAAGCAACGCTACTCATTGTTAAGCAACGCTTCTCTTTGTTAAGCAACGCTACTCATTCTCAAGCAACGCTACTCTTTCTCAAGAAACGCTACTCATTCTCAAGCAACGCTACTCATTGTTAAGCAATGCTGCTCATTGTAAAGGAACGCTACTTATTCTCAAGCAACTCTATTCATTCTCAAGCAACGCTACTCATTCTCAAGCAACGCTACTCATTCTCAAGCAACTCTACTCATTCTCAAGCAACGCTACTCATTCTCAAGAAACGCTACTCATTCTGAAGCAACGCTACTCATTGTTAAGCAAAGCTACTCTTTGTTAAGTAACGATACTCATTCTTAAGCAACGCTACTCATTCTCAAGCAACGCTACTCATTGTTAAGCAACGCTGCTTATTGTTAAGCAACGCTACTCATTCTCAGGCAACGCTTCTCATTCTCAAGCAACGCTACTCATTCTTAAG
The DNA here is from genome assembly GCF_040958095.1 of Procambarus clarkii. Lineage (NCBI taxonomy): Eukaryota > Metazoa > Arthropoda > Malacostraca > Decapoda > Cambaridae > Procambarus > Procambarus clarkii. The sequence goes on along the minus strand of NC_091178.1, from coordinate 39,452,358 downwards.
AAACGCTACTCATTCTTAAGCAACGCTAATGATTCTCAAGCAACGCTACTCATTCTCAAGCAACGCTACTCATTCTCAGGCAACGCTTCTCATTCTCAAGCAACGCTACTCATTCTTAAGAAACGCTACTCATTCTTAAGCAACGCTAATGATTCTCAAGCAACGCTACTCATTCTCAAGCAACGCTACTCATTCTCAAGCAACGATACTCATTCTCAAGCAATGCTACTCATTGTTAAGCAACGCTGCTCATTGTTAAGCAACGCTACTCATTCTCAAGCAACGCTACTCATTCCCAAGCAACGCTTCTTATTCTCAAGCAACGCTACTCATTCTCAAGCAACGCTACTCATTCTCAAGCATCGCTACTAATTCTCAAGAAACGCTACTCATTCTCAAGCAACGCTACTCATTCTCAAGAAACGCTTCTTATTCTTAAGCAACGCTACTCATTCTCAAGAAACGGTACTCTTTCTCAAGCAACGCTACTCATTGTCAAACAACGCTACTCATAGTCAAGCAACGCTACTTATAGTCAAGCAACGCTACTCATTGTTAAGCAACGCTACTCATTCTCAAGCAACGCTACTCATTCTCAAGCAACCCTACTCATTGTCAAGCAACGCTATTCATTGTCAAGCATCGCTACTCATTCTCAAGCAACGCTACTCATTCTCAAACAACGCTACTCATTCTCAAGCAACGGTACTCATTCTCAAGCAACGCTACTCATTGTCAAATAATGCTACTCATTCGCAACCAACGGTACTCATTCTCATGAAACGCTACTCATTTTCAAGCAATGCTACTCATTGTTAATCAACGCTACTCATTCTCAAGGAACTTTTCTCATTCTCAAGCAACGCTACTCATTCTCAAGCATCGCTACTAATTCTCAAGAAACACTACTCATTCTCAAGCAACGCTACTCATTCTCAAGCAACGCTACTCATTCTCAATCATCGCTACTCATTGTTAAGCAACGCAGCTCATTGTTAAGCAACGCTGCTCATTGTTAAGGAACGCTACACATTCTCAAGCAACGGCACTCATTCTCAAGCATCACTACTAATTCTCAAGAAACGCTACTCATGCTCAAGCAACGCAACTCATTCTCAAGCAACGCTTCTTATTCTTAAGCAACGCTACTCATTCTCAAGCAACGGTACTCATTCTCATGCAACGCTACTCATTCTCAAGCAAAGCTACTCATTGTTAAGCAACGCTGCTCATTGTTAAGCAACGCTACTCATTCTCAAGCAACGCTACTCATTCTCAAGCAACGCTTCTTATTCTAAAGCAACGCTACTCATTCTCAAGCAACGGTACTCTTTCTCAAGCAACGCTACTCATTTTCAAGCAACAGTACTCATTCTCAAGCAACGCTACTCTTTCTCAAGCATCGCTACTAATTCTCAAGAAACGCTACTCATTCTCAAGCAACGCTACTCATTCTCAAGCAACGCTTCTTATTCTTAAGCAACGCTACTCATTCTCAAGCAACGGTACTCATTCTCAAGCAACGCTACTCATTCTCAAGCAACGCTTCTTATTCTTAAGCAACGCTACTCATTCTCAAGCAACGGTACTCATTCTCAAGCAACGCTACTCATTCTCAAGCAACGCTACTCATTCTCAAGCAACGCTACTCATTCTCAAGCAATGCTACTCATTGTTAATCAACGCTAATCATTCTCAAGCATCTCTACTGATTCTCAAGCAACGCTACTCATTCTCAAGCAACGCTACTAATTCTCAAGAAACGCTACTCATTCTCAAGCAACGCTACTCATTCTCAAGCAACGCTACTCATTCTCAAGCAACGCTACTCATTGTTAAGCAACGCTGCTCATTGTTAAGCAACGCCACTCATTCTCAAGCAACGCTACTCATTCTCAAGAAATGCTACTCATTCTCAAGCAACGCTACTCATTCTCAAGCAACGCTACTCATTCTCAAGCAACGCTACTCATTATTAAGCAACGCTTCTTATTCTTAAGCAACGCTACTCATTCTCAAGCAACGCTACTTTTTCTCAAGCAACGCTACTCATTCTCAAGCAACGCTACTCATTGTTAAGCAACGCTACTCATTCTCAAGCATAGCTACTCATTGTTAAGCAACGCTACTCATTGTTAAGCAACGCTACTCATTCTCAAGAAACGCTACTCATTTTCAAGCAACGCTACTCATTGTTAAGCAACGCTACTCTTTGTTAAGCAACGAAACTCATTGTTAAGTAACGCTACTTATTCTGAAGCAACGCTACTCATTCACAAGTAACGCAACTCATTCTCAAGAAACGCTATTCATTGAATAACAACGCTACTCATTCTCAAACAACGTTACTCATTGTCAAGCAACGTTACTCATTCTCAAGCAATGCCAATCATAGTCAAGTAACGCTACTCATAGTCAAGCAACGCTACTCATAGTCAAGCAACGCTACTTATAGTCAAGCAACGCTACTCATTGTTAAGCAACGCTACTCATTCTCAAGCAACGCTACTCATTCTCAAGCAACGCTACTCATTGTCAAGCAACGCTATTCATTGTCAAGCATCGCTACTCATTCTCAAGCAACGCTACTCATTCTCAAACAACGCTACTCATTGTCAAACAACGCTACTCATTCTCAAGCAACGGTACTCATTCTCATGAAACGCTACTCATTCTCAAGCAATGCTACTCATTGTTAATCAACGCAACTCATTCTCAAGGAACTTTAATCATTCTCAAGCAACGCTACTCATTCTCAAGCATCGCAACTAATTCTCAAGAAACGCTACTCATTCTCAAGCAACGCTACTCATTCTCAAGCAACGCTACTCATTCTCAAGCAACGCTACTCATTCTCAATCAACGCTTCTTATTCTTAAGCAACGCTACTCATTCTCAAGCAACGCTACTCATTCTCAAGCAACACTACTCATTCTCAAGCAACGCTACTCATTGTTAAGCAACGCTGCTCATTGTTAAGCAACGCTACTCATTCTCAAGCAACGCTACTCATTCTCAAGCAACACTACTCATTCTTAAGCTACGCTACTCATTATCAAGCAACGCTACTCATTGTTAAGCAACGCTTCTCTTTGTTAAGCAACGCTACTCATTCTCAAGCAACGCTACTCATTCTCAAGAAACGCTACTCATTCTCAAGCAACGCTACTCATTCTCAAGCAACTCTACTCATTCTCAAGCAACGGTACTCATTCTCAAGAAACGCTACTCATTCTCAAGCAATGCTACTCGTTGTTAAGCAAAGCTACTCTTTGTTAAGTAACGATACTCATTCTTAAGCAACGCTACTCATTCTCAAGCAACGCTACTCATTGTTAAGCAACTCTGCTCATTGTTAAGCAACGCTACTCATTCTCAAGCAACGCTTCTCATTCTCAAGCAACGCTACTCATTCTTAAGAAACGCTACTCATTCTTAAGCAACGCTAATGATTCTCAAGCAACGCTACTCATTCTCAAGCAACGATACTCATTCTCAAGCAATGCTACTCATTGTTAAGCAACGCTGCTCATTGTTAGGCAACGCAACTCATTCGCAAGCAACGCTACTCATTCCCAAGCAACGCTTCTTATTCGCAAGCAACGCTACTCATTCTCAAGCAACGCTACTCATTCTCAAGCATCGCTACTAATTCTCAAGAAACGCTACTCATTCTCAAGCAACGCTACTCATTCTCAAGAAACGCTTCTTATTCTTAAACAACGCTACTCATTCCCAAGCAACGGTACTCTTTCTCAAGCAACGCTACTCATTGTCAAACAACGCTACTCATTGTCAAGCAACGCTATTCATTGTATAAAAACGCTACTCATTCTCTAACAACGTTACTCATTGTCAAGCAACGTTACTCATTCTCAAGCAACGTTACTCATTCTCAAACAACGCTACTCATTCTCAAGCAACGGTATTCATTCTCATGAAAAGCTACTCATTTTCAAGCAATGCTACTCATTGTTAATCAACGCTACTCATTCTCAAGGAACTTTACTCATTCTCAAGCAACGCTACTCATTCTCAAGCATCGCTACTAATTCTCAAGAAACGCAACTCATTCTCAAGCAACGCTACTCATTCTCAAGCAACGCTACTCATTCTCAAGCAACGCTACTCATTCTCAATCAACGCTACTCATTGTTAAGCAACGCAGCTCATTGTTAAGCAACGCTGCTCATTGTTAAGGAACGCTACTTATTCTCAAGGTACGCTACTCATTCTCAAGCAACGCTACTCATTCTCAAGAAACGCTATTCATTCTCAAGCAACGCTACTGATTCTCAAGCAACGCTACTCATTCTCAAACAACGCTACTCATTCTTAAGCAACGCTACTCATTCTCAAGCAACGCTTCTTATTCTTAAGCAACGCTACTCATTCTCAAGCAACGCTACTCATTCTCAAGCAACGCTACTCTTTCTCAAGCAACGCTACTCATTGTTAAGCAACGATGCTCATTGTTAAGCAACGCTACTCATTCTCAAGCAACGCTACTCATTCTCAAGCAACGCTTCTTATTCTCAAGCAACGCTACCCATTCTCAAGCAACGGCACTCATTCTCAAGCATCGCTACTGATTCTCAAGAAACGCTACTCATTCTCAAGCAACGCAACTCATTCTCAAGCAACGCTTCTTATTCTTAAGCAACGCTACTCATTCTCAAGCAACGGTACTCATTCTCAAGCAACGCTACTCATTGTCAAACAACGCTACTCATTGTCAAGCAACGCTATTCATTGTATAAAAACGCTACTCATTCTCTAACAACGTTACTCATTGTCAAGCAACGTTACTCATTCTCAAGCAACGTTACTCATTCTCAAGCAATGCCAATCATAGTCAAGTAACGCTACTCATAGTCAAGCAACGCTACTCATAGTCAAGCAACGCTACTTATAGTCAAGCAACGCTACTCATTGTTAAGCAACGCTACTCATTCTCAAGCAACGCTACTCATTCTCAAGCAACCCTACTCATTGTCAAGCAACGCTATTCATTGTCAAGCATCGCTACTCATTCTCAAGCAACGCTACTCATTCTCAAACAACGCTACTCATTCTCAAGCAACGGTACTCATTCTCAAGCAACGCTACTCATTCTCAAACAACGCTACTCATTCTCAAGCAACGGTACTCATTCTCAAGCAACGCTACTCATTGTCAAACAATGCTACTCATTCTCAAGCAACGGTACTCATTCTCAAGAAACGCTATTCATTCTCAAACAAAGCTACTCATTGTTAAGCAACGCTGCTCATTGTTAAGCAACGCTACTCATTCTCAAGCAACGCTACTCATTCTCAAGCAGTGCTACTCATTGTTAATCAACGGTACTCATTCTCAAGGAACTTTACTCATTCTCAAGCAACGCTACTCATTCTCAAGCAACGCTACTCATTCTCAAGCAACGCTACTCATTCTCAAGCAACGCTACTCATTCTCAAGAAACGCTATTCATTCTCAAGAAACGCTACTCATTCTCAAGTAACTCTACTCATTCTCAAGCAACGCTACTCATTCTTAAGCAACGCTACTCATTCTCAAGCAACGCTTCTTATTCTTAAGCAACGCTACTCATTCTCTAACAACGCTACTTATTCTCAAGCAACGCTACTCATTCTCAAGCAACGCTACTCATTGTTAAGCAACGCTGCTCATTGTTAAGCAACGCTACTCATTCTCAAGCAACGCTACTCATTCTCAAGCAACGCTTCTTATTCTCAAGCAACGCTACTCATTCTCAAGCAACGCTACTCATTCTCAAGCATCGCTACTAATTCTCAAGAAACGCTACTCATTCTCAAGCAACGCAACTCATTCTCAAGCAACGCTTCTTATTCTTAAGCAACGCTACTCATTCTCAAGCAACGGTACTCATTCTCAAGCAACGCTACTCATTTTCAAGAAACAGTATTCATTCTCAAGCAACGCTACTCATTCTCAAGCATCGCTACTAATTCTCAAGAAACGCTACTCATTCTCAAGCAACGCTTCTTATTCTTAAGCAACGCTACTCATTCTCAAGCAACGGTACTCATTCTCAAGCAACGCTACTCATTCTCAAGCAACGCTACTCATTCTCAAGCAACGCAACTCATTCTCAAGCAACGCTTCTTATTCTTAAGCAACGCTACTCATTCTCAAGCAACGGTACTCATTCTCAAGCAACGCTACTCATTCTCAAGCAACGCTACTCATTCTCAAGCAACGCTACTCATTCTCAAGCAACGCTACTCATTCTCAAGCAACGCTACTCATTCTCAAACAAAGCTACTCATTGTTAAGCAACGCTGCTCATTGTTAAGCAACGCTACTCATTCTCAAGCAACGCTACTCATTCTCAAGCAACGCTTCTTATTCTAAAGCAACGCTACTCATTCTCAAGCAACGGTACTCATTCTCAAGCAACGCTACTCATTTTCAAGCAACAGTACTCATTCTCAAGCAACGCTACTCTTTCTCAAGCATCGCTACTAATTCTCAAGAAACGCTACTCATTCTCAAGCAACGCTACTCATTCTCAAGCAACACTTCTTATTCTTAAGCAACGCTACTCATTCTCAAGCAACAGTACTCATTCTCAAGCAACGCTACTCATTCTCAAGCAACGCTACTCATTCTCAAGCAACGCTACTCATTCTCAAGCAATGCTACTCATTGTTAATCAACGCTAATCATTCTCAAGCATCTCTACTCATTCTCAAGCAACGCTACTCATTCTCAAGCAACGCTACTAATTCTCAAGAAACGCTACTCATTCTCAAGCAACGATACTCATTCTCAAGCAACGCTACTCATTCTCAAGCAACGCTACTCATTGTTAAGCAACGCTGCTCATTGTTAAGCAACGCCACTCATTCTCAAGCAACGCTACTCATTCTCAAGCAACGCTACTCATTCTCAAGCAACGCTACTCATTCTCAAGCAACGCTACTCATTCTCAAGAAACGCTATTCATTCTCAAGAAACGCTACTCATTCTCAAGTAACTCTACTCATTCTCAAGCAACGCTACTCATTCTTAAGCAACGCTACTCATTCTCAAGCAACGCTTCTTATTCTTAAGCAACGCTACTCATTCTCTAACAACGCTACTTATTCTCAAGCAACGCTACTCATTCTCAAGCAACGCTACTCATTGTTAAGCAACGCTGCTCATTGTTAAGCAACGCTACTCATTCTCAAGCAACGCTACTCATTCTCAAGCAACGCTTCTTATTCTCAAGCAACGCTACTCATTCTCAAGCAACGCTACTCATTCTCAAGCATCGCTACTAATTCTCAAGAAACGCTACTCATTCTCAAGCAACGCAACTCATTCTCAAGCAACGCTTCTTATTCTTAAGCAACGCTACTCATTCTCAAGCAACGGTACTCATTCTCAAGCAACGCTACTCATTTTCAAGCAACAGTATTCATTCTCAAGCAACGCTACTCATTCTCAAGCATCGCTACTAATTCTCAAGAAACGCTACTCATTCTCAAGCAACGCTTCTTATTCTTAAGCAACGCTACTCATTCTCAAGCAACGGTACTCATTCTCAAGCAACGCTACTCATTCTCAAGCAACGCTACTCATTCTCAAGCAACGCAACTCATTCTCAAGCAACGCTTCTTATTCTTAAGCAACGCTACTCATTCTCAAGCAACGGTACTCATTCTCAAGCAACGCTACTCATTCTCAAGCAACGCTACTCATTCTCAAGCAACGCTACTCATTCTCAAGCAACGCTACTCATTCTCAAGCAACGCTACTCATTCTCAAACAAAGCTACTCATTGTTAAGCAACGCTGCTCATTGTTAAGCAACGCTACTCATTCTCAAGCAACGCTACTCATTCTCAATCAACGCTTCTTATTCTAAAGCAACGCTACTCATTCTCAAGCAACGGTACTCATTCTCAAGCAACGCTACTCATTTTCAAGCAACAGTACTCATTCTCAAGCAACGCTACTCTTTCTCAAGCATCGCTACTAATTCTCAAGAAACGCTACTCATTCTCAAGCAACGCTACTCATTCTCAAGCAACACTTCTTATTCTTAAGCAACGCTACTCATTCTCAAGCAACAGTACTCATTCTCAAGCAACGCTACTCATTCTCAAGCAACGCTACTCATTCTCAAGCAACGCTACTCATTCTCAAGCAATGCTACTCATTGTTAATCAACGCTAATCATTCTCAAGCATCTCTACTCATTCTCAAGCAACGCTACTCATTCTCAAGCAACGCTACTAATTCTCAAGAAACGCTACTCATTCTCAAGCAACGCTACTCATTCTCAAGCAACGCTACTCATTCTCAAGCAACGCTACTCATTGTTAAGCAACGCTGCTCATTGTTAAGCAACGCCACTCATTCTCAAGCAACGCTACTCATTCTCAAGAAATGCTACTCATTCTCAAGCAACGCTACTCATTCTCAAGCAACGCTACTCATTCTCAAGCAACGCTACTCATTATTAAGCAACGCTTCTTATTCTTAAGCAACGCTACTCATTCTCAAGCAACGCTACTTTTTCTCAAGCAACGCTACTCATTCTCAAGCAACGCTACTCATTGTTAAGCAACGCTACTCATTCTCAAGCATAGCTACTCATTGTTAAGCAACGCTACTCATTGTTAAGCAACGCTACTCATTCTCAAGAAACGCTACTCATTTTCAAGCAACGCTACTCATTGTTAAGCAACGCTACTCTTTGTTAAGCAACGAAACTCATTGTTAAGTAACGCTACTTATTCTGAAGCAACGCTACTCATTCACAAGTAACGCAACTCATTCTCAAGAAACGCTATTCATTGAATAACAACGCTAGTCATTCTCAAACAACGTTACTCATTGTCAAGCAACGTTACTCATTCTCAAGCAATGTCAATCATAGTCAAGTAACGCTACTCATAGTCAAGCAACGCTACTCATAGTCAAGCAACGCTACTTATAGTCAAGCAACGCTACTCATTGTTAAGCAACGCTACTCATTCTCAAGCAACGCTACTCATTCTCAAGCAACGCTACTCATTGTCAAGCAACGCTATTCATTGTCAAGCATCGCTACTCATTTTCAAGCAACGCTACTCATTCTCAAACAACGCTACTCATTGTCAAACAACGCTACTCATTCTCAAGCAACGGTACTCATTCTCATGAAACGCTACTCATTCTCTAGCAGTGCTACTCATTGTTAATCAACGCAACTCATTCTCAAGGAACTTTAATCATTCTCAAGCAACGCTACTCATTCTCAAGCATCGCAACTAATTCTCAAGAAACGCTACTCATTCTCAAGCAACGCTACTCATTCTCAAGCAACGCTACTCATTCTCAAGCAACGCTACTCATTCTCAATCAACGCTTCTTATTCTTAAGCAACGCTACTCATTCTCAAGCAACGCTACTCATTCTCAAGCAACACTACTCATTCTCAAGCAACGCTACTCATTGTTAAGCAACGCTGCTCATTGTTAAGCAACGCTACTCATTCTCAAGCAACACTACTCATTATCAAGCAACGCTACTCATTGTTAAGCAACGCTTCTCTTTGTTAAGCAACGCTACTCATTCTCAAGCAACGCTACTCATTCTCAAGAAACGCTACTCATTCTCAAGCAACGCTACTCATTCTCAAGCAACTCTACTCATTCTCAAGCAACGGTACTCATTCTCAAGAAACGCTACTCATTCTCAAGCAATGCTACTCATTATTAAGCAAAGCTACTCTTTGTTAAGTAACGATACTCATTCTTAAGCAACGCTACTCATTCTCAAGCAACTCTACTCATTCTCAAGCAACGGTACTCATTCTCAAGAAACGCTACTCATTCTCAAGCAATGCTACTCATTGTTAAGCAAAGCTACTCTTTGTTAAGTAACGATACTCATTCTTAAGCAACGCTACTCATTCTCAAGCAACGCTACTCATTGTTAAGCAACGCTGCTCATTGTTAAGCAACGCTACTCATTCTCAAGCAACGCTTCTCATTCTCAAGCAACGCTACTCATTCTTAAGAAACGCTACTCATTCTTAAGCAACGCTAATGATTCTCAAGCATCGCTACTAATTCTCAAGAAACGCTACTCATTCTCAAGCAACGCTACTCATTCTCAAGAAACGCTTCTTATTCTTAAGCAACGCTACTCATTCTCAAGCAACGGTACTCTTTCTCAAGCAACGCTACTCATTGTCAAACAACGCTACTCATTGTCAAGCAACGCTACTCATTTTCAAGCAACGCTACTCATTCTCAAGCAACGCTACTCATTCTCAAGAAACGCTATTCATTCTCAAGAAACGCTACTGATTCTCAAGTAACTCTACTCATTCTCAAGCAACGCTACTCATTCTTAAGCAACGCTACTCATTCTCAAGCAACGCTTCTTATTCTTAAGCAACGCTACTCATTCTCTAACAACGCTACTCATTCTCAAGCAACGCTACTCATTCTCAAGCAACGCTACTCATTGTTAAGCAACGCTGCTCATTGTAAAGCAACGCTACTCATTCTCAAGCAACGCTACTCATTCTCAAGCAACGCTTCTTATTCTCAAGCAACGCTACTCATTCTCAAGCAACGCTACTCATTCTCAAGCATCGCTACTAATTCTCAAGAAACGCTACTCATTCTCAAGCAACGCAACTCATTCTCAAGCAACGCTTCTTATTCTTAAGCAACGCTACTCATTCTCAAGCAACGGTACTCATTCTCAAGCAACGCTACTCATTTTCAAGCAACAGTATTCATTCTCAAGCAACGCTACTCATTCTCAAGCATCGCTACTAATTCTCAAGAAACGCTACTCATTCTCAAGCAACGCTTCTAATTCTTAAGCAACGCTACTCATTCTCAAGCAACGGTACTCATTCTCAAGCAACGCTACTCATTCTCAAGCAACGCTACTCATTCTCAAGCAACGCAACTCATTCTCAAGCAACGCTTCTTATTCTTAAGCAACGCTGCTCATTCTCAAGCAACGGTACTCATTCTCAAGCAACGCTACTCATTCTCAAGCAACGCTACTCATTCTCAAGCAACGCTACTCATTCTCAAGCAACGCTACTCATTCTCAAGCAACGCTACTCATTCTCAAACAAAGCTACTCATTGTTAAGCAACGCTGCTCATTGTTAAGCAACGCTACTCATTCTCAAGCAACGCTACTCATTCTCAAGCAACACTTCTTATTCTAAAGCAACGCTACTCATTCTCAAGCAACGGTACTCATTCTCAAGCAACGCTACTCATTTTCAAGCAACAGTACTCATTCTCAAGCAACGCTACTCTTTCTCAAGCATCGCTACTAATTCTCAAGAAACGCTACTCATTCTCAAGCAACGCTACTCATTCTCAAGCAACGCTTCTTATTCTTAAGCAACGCTACTCATTCTCAAGCAACAGTACTCATTCTCAAGCAACGCTACTCATTCTCAAGCAACGCTACTCATTCTCAAGCAACACTACTCATTCTCAAGCAATGCTACTCATTGTTAATCAACGCTAATCATTCTCAAGCATCTCTACTCATTCTCAAGCAACGCTACTCATTCTCAAGCAACGCTACTAATTCTCAAGAAACGCTACTCATTCTCAAGCAACGCTACTCATTCTCAAGCAACGCTACTCATTCTCAAGCAACGCTACTCATTGTTAAGCAACGCTGCTCATTGTTAAGCAACGCCACTCATTCTCAAGCAACGCTACTCATTCTCAAGAAATGCTACTCATTCTCAAGCAACGCTACTCATTCTCAAGCAACGCTACTCATTCTCAAGCAACGCTACTCATTATTAAGCAACGCTTCTTATTCTTAAGCAACGCTACTCATTCTCAAGCAACGCTACTTTTTCTCAAGCAACGCTACTCATTCTCAAGCAACGCTTCTCATTGTTAAGCAACGCTACTCATTCTCAAGCATAGCTACTCATTGTTAAGCAACGCTACTCATTGTTAAGCAACGCTACTCATTCTCAAGAAACGCTACTCATTTTCAAGCAACGCTACTCATTGTTAAGCAACGCTACTCTTTGTTAAGCAACGAAACTCATTGTTAAGTAACGCTACTTATTCTGAAGCAACGCTACTCATTCACAAGTAACGCAACTCATTCTCAAGAAACGCTATTCATTGAATAACAACGCTACTCATTCTCAAACAACGTTACTCATTGTCAAGCAACGTTACTCATTCTCAAGCAATGCCAATCATAGTCAAGTAACGCTACTCATAGTCAAGCAACGCTACTCATAGTCAAGCAACGCTACTTATAGTCAAGCAACGCTACTCATTGTTAAGCAACGCTACTCATTCTCAAGCAACGCTACTCATTCTCAAGCAACGGTACTCTTTCTCAAGCAACGCTACTCATTGTCAAACAACGCTACTCATTGTCAAGCAACGCTACTCATTTTCAAGCAACGCTACTCATTCTCAAGCAACGCTACTCATTCTCAAGAAACGCTATTCATTCTCAAGAAACGCTACTCATTCTCAAGTAACTCTACTCATTCTCAAGCAACGCTACTCATTCTTAAGCAACGCTACTCATTCTCAAGCAACGCTTCTTATTCTTAAGCAACGCTACTCATTCTCTAACAACGCTACTCATTCTCAAGCAACGCTACTCATTCTCAAGCAACGCTACTCATTGTTAAGCAACGCTGCTCATTGTAAAGCAACGCTACTCATTCTCAAGCAACGCTACTCATTCTCAAGCAACGCTTCTTATTCTCAAGCAACGCTACTCATTCTCAAGCAACGCTACTCATTCTCAAGCATCGCTACTAATTCTCAAGAAACGCTACTCATTCTCAAGCAACGCAACTCATTCTCAAGCAACGCTTCTTATTCTTAAGCAACGCTACTCATTCTCAAGCAACGGTACTCATTCTCAAGCAACGCTACTCATTTTCAAGCAACAGTATTCATTCTCAAGCAACGCTACTCATTCTCAAGCATCGCTACTAATTCTCAAGAAACGCTACTCATTCTCAAGCAACGCTTCTTATTCTTAAGCAACGCTACTCATTCTCAAGCAACGGTACTCATTCTCAAGCAACGCTACTCATTCTCAAGCAACGCTACTCATTCTCAAGCAACGCAACTCATTCTCAAGCAACGCTTCTTATTCTTAAGCAACGCTGCTCATTCTCAAGCAACGGTACTCATTCTCAAGCAACGCTACTCATTCTCAAGCAACGCTACTCATTCTCAAGCAACGCTACTCATTCTCAAGCAACGCTACTCATTCTCAAGCAACGCTACTCATTCTCAAACAAAGCTACTCATTGTTAAGCAACGCTGCTCATTGTTAAGCAACGCTACTCATCTCAAGCAACGCTACTCATTCTCAAGCAACGCTTCTTATTCTAAAGCAACGCTACTCATTCTCAAGCAACGGTACTCATTCTCAAGCAACGCTACTCATTTTCAAGCAACAGTACTCATTCTCAAGCAACGCTACTCTTTCTCAAGAATCGCTACTAATTCTCAAGAAACGCTACTCATTCTCAAGCAACGCTACTCATTCTCAAGCAACGCTTCTTATTCTTAAGCAACGCTACTCATTCTCAAGCAACAGTACTCATTCTCAAGCAACGCTACTCATTCTCAAGCAACGCTACTCATTCTCAAGCAACGCTACTCATTATTAAGCAACGCTTCTTATTCTTAAGCAACGCTACTCATTCTCAAGCAACGCTACTTTTTCTCAAGCAACGCTACTCATTCTCAAGCAACGCTACTCATTGTTAAGCAACGCTACTCATTCTCAAGCATAGCTACTCATTGTTAAGCAACGCTACTCATTGTTAAGCAACGCTACTCATTCTCAAGAAACGCTACTCATTTTCAAGCAACGCTACTCATTGTTAAGCAACGCTACTCTTTGTTAAGCAACGAAACTCATTGTTAAGTAACGCTACTTATTCTGAAGCAACGCTACTCATTCACAAGTAACGCAACTCATTCTCAAGAAACGCTATTCATTGAATAACAACGCTACTCATTCTCAAACAACGTTACTCATTGTCAAGCAACGTTACTCATTCTCAAGCAATGCCAATCATAGTCAAGTAACGCTACTCATAGTCAAGCAACGCTACTCATAGTCAAGCAACGCTACTTATAGTCAAGCAACGCTACTCATTGTTAAGCAACGCTACTCATTCTCAAGCAACGCTACTCATTCTCAAGCAACGCTACTCATTGTCAAGCAACGCTATTCATTGTCAAGCATCGCTACTCATTCTCAAGCAACGCTACTCATTCTCAAACAACGCTACTCATTGTCAAACAACGCTACTCATTCTCAAGCAACGGTACTCATTCTCATGAAACGCTACTCATTCTCAAGCAATGCTACTCATTGTTAATCAACGCAACTCATTCTCAAGGAACTTTAATCATTCTCAAGCAACGCTACTCATTCTCAAGCATCGCAACTAATTCTCAAGAAACGCTACTCATTCTCAAGCAACGCTACTCATTCTCAAGCAACGCTACTCATTCTCAAGCAACGCTACTCATTCTCAATCAACGCTTCTTATTCTTAAGCAACGCTACTCATTCTCAAGCAACGCTACTCATTCTCAAGCAACACTACTCATTCTCAAGCAACGCTACTCATTGTTAAGCAACGCTGCTCATTGTTAAGCAACGCTACTCATTCTCAAGCAACACTACTCATTATCAAGCAACGCTACTCATTGTTAAGCAACGCTTCTGTTTGTTAAGCAACGCTACTCATTCTCAAGCAACGCTACTCATTCTCAAGAAACGCTACTCATTCTCAAGCAACGCTACTCATTCTCAAGCAACTCTACTCATTCTCAAGCAACGGTACTCATTCTCAAGAAACGCTACTCATTCTCAAGCAATGCTACTCATTGTTAAGCAAAGCTACTCTTTGTTAAGTAACGATACTCATTCTTAAGCAACGCTACTCATTCTCAAGCAACGCTACTCATTGTTAAGCAACGCTGCTCATTGTTAAGCAACGCTACTCATTCTCAAGCAACGCTTCTCATTCTCAAGCAACGCTACTCATTCTTAAGAAACGCTACTCATTCTTAAGCAACGCTAATGATTCTCAAGCAACGCTACTCATTCTCAAGCAACGATACTCATTCTCAAGCAATGCTACTCATTGTTAAGCAACGCTGCTCATTGTTAAGCAACGCAACTCATTCGCAAGCAACGCTACTCATTCCCAAGCAACGCTTCTTATTCGCAAGCAACGCTACTCATTCTCAAGCAACGCTACTCATTCTCAAGCATCGCTACTAATTCTCAAGAAACGCTACTCATTCTCAAGCAACGCTACTCATTCTCAAGAAACGCTTCTTATTCTTAAGCAACGCTACTCATTCTCAAGCAACGGTACTCTTTCTCAAGCAACGCTACTCATTGTCAAACAACGCTACTCATTGTCAAGCAACGCTATTCATTGTATAAAAACGCTACTCATTCTCTAACAACGTTACTCATTGTCAAGCAACGTTACTCATTCTCAAGCAACGTTACTCATTCTCAAGCAATGCCAATCATAGTCAAGTAATGCTACTCATAGTCAAGCAACGCTACTCATAGTCAAGCAACGCTACTTATAGTCAAGCAACGCTACTCATTATTAAGCAACGCTACTCATTCTCAAGCAACGCTACTCATTCTCAAGCAACCCTACTCATTGTCAAGCAACGCTATTCATTGTCAAGCATCGCTACTCATTCTCAAGCAACGCTACTCATTCTCAAACAACGCTACTCATTCTCAAGCAACGGTACTCATTCTCAAGCAACGCTACTCATTGTCAAACAATGCTACCCATTCTCAAGCAACGGTACTCATTCTCATGAAACGCTACTCATTTTCAAGCAATGCTACTCATTGTTAATCAACGCTACTCATTCTCAAGGAACTTTACTCATTCTCAAGCAACGCTACTCATTCTCAAGCATCGCTACTAATTCTCAAGAAACGCAACTCATTCTCAAGCAACGCTACTCATTCTCAAGCAACGCTACTCATTCTCAATCAACGCTACTCATTGTTAAGCAACGCAGCTCATTGTTAAGCAACGCTGCTCATTGTTAAGGAACGCTACTTATTCTCAAGGTACGCTACTCATTCTCAAGCAACGCTACTCATTCTCAAGAAACGCTATTCATTCTCAAGCAACGCTACTGATTCTCAAGCAACGCTACTCATTCTCAAACAACGCTACTCATTCTTAAGCAACGCTACTCATTCTCAAGCAACGCTTCTTATTCTTAAGCAACGCTACTCATTCTCAAGCAACGCTACTCATTCTCAAGCAACGCTACTCATTCTCAAGCAACGCTACTCATTGTTAAGCAACGATGCTCATTGTTAAGCAACGCTACTTATTCTCAAGCAACGCTACTCATTCTCAAGCAACGCTTCTTATTCTCAAGCAACGCTACCCATTCTCAAGCAACGGCACTCATTCTCAAGCATCGCTACTGATTCTCAAGAAACGCTACTCATTCTCAAGCAACGCAACTCATTCTCAAGCAACGCTTCTTATTCTTAAGCAACGCTACTCATTCTCAAGCAACGGCACTCATTCTCAAGCATCGCTACTGATTCTCAAGAAACGCTACTCATTCTCAAGCAACGCAACTCATTCTCAAGCAACGCTTCTTATTCTTAAGCAACGCTACTCATTCTCAAGCATCTCTACTCATTCTCAAGCAACGCTACTCATTCTCAAGCAACGCTACTAATTCTCAAGAAACGCTACTCATTCTCAAGCAACGCTACTCATTCTCAAGCAACGCTACTCATTCTCAAGCAACGCTACTCATTCTCAAGAAATGCTACTCATTCTCAAGCAACGCTACTCATTCTCAAGCAACGCTACTCATTCTCAAGCAACGCTACTCATTATTAAGCAACGCTTCTTATTCTTAAGCAACGCTACTCATTCTCAAGCAACGCTACTTTTTCTCAAGCAACGCTACTCATTCTCAAGCAACGCTACTCATTGTTAAGCAACGCTACTCATTCTCAAGCATAGCTACTCATTGTTAAGCAACGCTACTCATTGTTAAGCAACGCTACTCATTCTCAAGAAACGCTACTCATTTTCAAGCAACGCTACACATTGTTAAGCAACGCTACTCTTTGTTAAGCAACGAAACTCATTGTTAAGTAACGCTACTTATTCTGAAGCAACGCTACTCATTCACAAGTAACGCAACTCATTCTCAAGAAACGCTATTCATTGAATAACAACGCTACTCATTCTCAAACAACGTTACTCATTGTCAAGCAACGTTACTCATTCTCAAGCAATGCCAATCATAGTCAAGTAACGCTACTCATAGTCAAGCAACGCTACTCATAGTCAAGCAACGCTACTTATAGTCAAGCAACGCTACTCATTGTTAAGCAACGCTACTCATTCTCAAGCAACGCTACTCATTCTCAAGCAACGCTACTCATTGTCAAGCAACGCTATTCATTGTCAAGCATCGCTACTCATTCTCAAGCAACGCTACTCATTCTCAAACAACGCTACTCATTGTCAAACAACGCTACTCATTCTCAAGCAACGGTACTCATTCTCATGAAACGCTACTCATTCTCAAGCAATGCTACTCATTGTTAATCAACGCAACTCATTCTCAAGGAACTTTAATCATTCTCAAGCAACGCTACTCATTCTCAAGCATCGCAACTAATTCTCAAGAAACGCTACTCATTCTCAAGCAACGCTACTCATTCTCAAGCAACGCTACTCATTCTCAAGCAACGCTACTCATTCTCAATCAACGCTTCTTATTCTTAAGCAACGCTACTCATTCTCAAGCAACGCTACTCATTCTCAAGCAACACTACTCATTCTCAAGCAACGCTACTCATTGTTAAGCAACGCTGCTCATTGTTAAGCAACGCTACTCATTCTCAAGCAACACTACTCATTATCAAGCAACGCTACTCATTGTTAAGCAACGCTTCTCTTTGTTAAGCAACGCTACTCATTCTCAAGCAACGCTACTCATTCTCAAGAAACGCTACTCATTCTCAAGCAACGCTACTCATTCTCAAGCAACTCTACTCATTCTCAAGCAACGGTACTCATTCTCAAGAAACGCTACTCATTCTCAAGCAATGCTACTCATTGTTAAGCAAAGCTACTCTTTGTTAAGTAACGATACTCATTCTTAAGCAACGCTACTCATTCTCAAGCAACGCTACTCATTGTTAAGCAACGCTGCTCATTGTTAAGCAACGCTACTCATTCTCAAACAACGCTTCTCATTCTCAAGCAACGCTACTCATTCTTAAGAAACGCTACTCATTCTTAAGCAACGCTAATGATTCTCAAGCAACGCTACTCATTCTCAAGCAACGATACTCATTCTCAAGCAATGCTACTCATTGTTAAGCAACGCTGCTCATTGTTAGGCAACGCAACTCATTCGCAAGCAACGCTACTCATTCCCAAGCAACGCTTCTTATTCGCAAGCAACGCTACTCATTCTCAAGCAACGCTACTCATTCTCAAGCATCGCTACTAATTCTCAAGAAACGCTACTCATTCTCAAGCAACGCTACTCATTCTCAAGAAACGCTTCTTATTCTTAAGCAACGCTACTCATTCTCAAGCAACGGTACTCTTTCTCAAGCAACGCTACTCATTGTCAAACAACGCTACTCATTGTCAAGCAACGCTATTCATTGTATAAAAACGCTACTCATTCTCTAACAACGTTACTCATTGTCAAGCAACGTTACTCATTCTCAAGCAACGTTACTCATTCTCAAGCAATGCCAATCATAGTCAAGTAATGCTACTCATAGTCAAGCAACGCTACTCATAGTCAAGCAACGCTACTTATAGTCAAGCAACGCTACTCATTGTTAAGCAACGCTACTCATTCTCAAGCAACGCTACTCATTCTCAAGGAACCCTACTCATTGTCAAGCAACGCTATTCATTGTCAAGCATCGCTACTCATTCTCAAGCAACGCTACTCATTCTCAAACAACGCTACTCATTCTCAAGCAACGGTACTCATTCTCAAGCAACGCTACTCATTGTCAAACAATGCTACCCATTCTCAAGCAACGGTACTCATTCTCATGAAACGCTACTCATTTTCAAGCAATGCTACTCATTGTTAATCAACGCTACTCATTCTCAAGGAACTTTACTCATTCTCAAGCAACGCTAATCATTCTCAAGCATCGCTACTAATTCTCAAGAAACGCAACTCATTCTCAAGCAACGCTACTCATTCTCAAGCAACGCTACTCATTCTCAATCAACGCTACTCATTGTTAAGCAACGCAGCTCATTGTTAAGCAACGCTGCTCATTGTTAAGGAACGCTACTTATTCTCAAGGTACGCTACTCATTCTCAAGCAACGCTACTCATTCTCAAGAAACGCTATTCATTCTCAAGCAACGCTACTGATTCTCAAGCAACGCTACTCATTCTCAAACAACGCTACTCATTCTTAAGCAACGCTACTCATTCTCAAGCAACGCTTCTTATTCTTAAGCAACGCTACTCATTCTCAAGCAACGCTACTCATTCTCAAGCAACGCTACTCATTCTCAAGCAACGCTACTCATTGTTAAGCAACGATGCTCATTGTTAAGCAACGCTACTCATTCTCAAGCAACGCTACTTATTCTCAAGCAACGCTTCTTATTCTCAAGCAACGCTACCCATTCTCAAGCAACGGCACTCATTCTCAAGCATAGCTACTGATTCTCAAGAAACGCTACTCATTCTCAAGCAACGCAACTCATTCTGAAGCAACGCTTCTTATTCTTAAGCAACGCTACTCATTCTCAAGCAACGGTACTCATTCTCAAGCAACGCTACTCATTGTCAAACAACGCTACTCATTGTCAAGCAACGCTATTCATTGTATAAAAACGCTACTCATTCTCTAACAACGTTACTCATTGTCAAGCAACGTTACTCATTCTCAAGCAACGTTACTCATTCTCAAGCAATGCCAATCATAGTCAAGTAACGCTACTCATAGTCAAGCAACGCTACTCATAGTCAAGCAACGCTACTTATAGTCAAGCAACGCTACTCATTGTTAAGCAACGCTACTCATTCTCAAGCAACGCTACTCATTCTCAAGCAACCCTACTCATTGTCAAGCAACGCTATTCATTGTCAAGCATCGCTACTCATTCTCAAGCAACGCTACTCATTCTCAAACAACGCTACTCATTCTCAAGCAACGGTACTCATTCTAAAGCAACGCTACTCATTCTCAAGCAACGCTACTCATTCTCAAACAACGCTACTCATTCTCAAGCAACGGTACTCATTCTCAAGCAACGCTTCTCATTCTCAAGCAACGCTACTCATTCTCAAGCAACGATACTCATTCTCAAGCAATGCTACTCATTGTTAAGCAACGCTGCTCATTGTTAAGCAACGCTACTCATTCTCAAGCAACGCTTCTCATTCTCAAGCAACGCTACTCATTCTTAAGAAACGCTACTCATTCTTAAGCAACGCTAATGATTCTCAAGCAACGCTACTCATTCTCAAGCAACGCTACTCATTCTCAAGCAACGATACTCATTCTCAAGCAATGCTACTCATTGTTAAGCAACGCTGCTCATTGTTAAGCAACGCTACTCATTCTCAAGCAACGCTACTCATTCCCAAGCAACGCTTCTTATTCTCAAGCAACGCTACTCATTCTCAAGCAACGCTACTCATTCTCAAGCATCGCTACTAATTCTCAAGAAACGCTACTCATTCTCAAGCAACGCTACTCATTCTCAAGAAACGCTTCTTATTCTTAAGCAACGCTACTCATTCTCAAGAAACGGTTCTCTTTCTCAAGCAACGCTACTCATTGTCAAACAACGCTACTCATAGTCAAGCAACGCTACTTATAGTCAAGCAACGCTACTCATTGTTAAGCAACGCTACTCATTCTCAAGCAACGCTACTCATTCTCAAGCAACCCTACTCATTGTCAAGCAACGCTCTTCATTGTCAAGCATCGCTACTCATTCTCAAGCAACGCTACTCATTCTCAAACAACGCTACTCATTCTCAAGCAACGGTACTCATTCTCAAGCAACGCTACTCATTGTCAAATAATGCTACTCATTCTCGACCAACGGTACTCATTCTCATGAAACGCTACTCATTTTCAAGCAATGCTACTCATTGTTAATCAACGCTACTCATTCTCAAGGAACTTTACTCATTCTCAAGCAACGCTACTCATTCTCAAGCATCGCTACTAATTATCAAGAAACGCTACTCATTCTCAAGCAACGCTACTCATTCTCAAGCAACGCTACTCATTCTCAATCAACGCTACTCATTGTTAAGCAACGCAGCTCATTGTTAAGCAACGCTGCTCATTGTTAAGGAACGCTACTCATTCTCAAGCAACGCTACTCATTCTCAAGCAACGCTACTCATTCTCAAGAAACGCTATTCATTCTCAAGCAACGCTACTGATTCTCAAGCAACGCTACTCATTCTCAAGCAACGCTACTCATTCTTAAGCAACGCTACTCATTCTCAAGCAACGCTTCTTATTCTTAAGCAACGCTACTCATTCTCAAGCAACGCTACTCATTCTCAAGCAACGCTACTCATTCTCAAGCAACGCTACTCATTATTAAGCAACGATGCTCATTTTTAAGCAACGCTACTCATTCTCAAGCAACGCTACTCATTCTCAAGCAACGCTTCTTATTCTCAAGCAACGCTACACATTCTCAAGCAACGGCACTCATTCTCAAGCATCGCTACTAATTCTAAAGAAACGCTACTCATGCTCAAGCAACGCAACTCATTCTCAAGCAACGCTTCTTATTCTTAAGCAACGCTACTCATTCTCAAGCAACGGTACTCATTCTCAAGCAACGCTACTCATTCTCAAGCAACGCTACTCATTCTCAAGCAACGCTACTCATTCTCAAGCAACGCTACTCATTCCCAAGCAACGCTACTCATTCTCAAGCAAAGCTACTCATTGTTAAGCAACGCTGCTCATTGTTAAGGAACGCTACTCATTCTCAAGCAACGCTACTCATTCTCAAGCAACGCTACTCATTCTCAAGCAACGCTACTTATTCTCAAGCAACGCTACTCATTCTCAAGCAACGCTTCTCATTCTCAAGCAACGCTACTCATTCTCAAGCAACGCTACTCATTCTCAAGCAAAGCTACTCATTGTTAAGCAACGCTGCTCATTGTTAAGGAACGCTACTCATTCTCAAGCAACGCTACTTTTTCTCAAGCAACGCTACTCATTCTCAAGCAACGCTACTCATTGTTAAGCAACGCTACTCATTCTCAAGCATTGCTACTCATTGTTAAGCAACGCTACTCATTGTTAAGCAACGCTACTCATTCTCAAGAAACGCTACTCATTTTCAAGCAACGCTACTCATTGTTAAGCAACGCTACTCTTTGTAAAGCAACGAAACTCATTGTTAAGTAACGCTACTTATTCTGAAGCAACGCTACTCATTCACAAGTAACGCAACTCATTCTCAAGAAACGCTATTCATTGAATAACAACGCTACTCATTCTCAAGCAACGCTATTCATTCTCAAGGAACGGCACTCATTCTCAAGCATCGCTACTGATTCTCAAGAAACGCTACTCATTCTCAAGCAACGCAACTCATTCTCAAGCAACGCTTCTTATTCTTAAGCAACGCTACTCATTCTCAAGCAACGGTACTCATTCTCAAGCAACGCTACTCATTGTCAAACAACGCTACTCATTGTCAAGCAACGCTATTCATTGTATAAAAACGCTACTCATTCTCTAACAACGTTACTCATTGTCAAGCAACGTTACTCATTCTCAAGCAACGTTACTCATTATCAAGCAATGCCAATCATAGTCAAGTAACGCTACTCATAGTCAAGCAACGCTACTCATAGTCAAGCAACGCTTCTTATAGTCAAGCAACGCTACTCATTGTTAAGCAACGCTACTCATTCTCAAGCAACGCTACTCATTCTCAAGCAACCCTACTCATTGTCAAGCAACGCTATTCATTGTCAAGCATCGCTACTCATTCTCAAGCAACGCTACTCATTCTCAAACAACGCTACTCATTCTCAAGCAACGGTACTCATTCTCAAGCAACGCTACTCATTGTCAAACAATGCTACTCATTCTCAAGCAACGGTACTCATTCTCATGAAACGCTACTCATTCTCAAGCAATGCTACTCATTGTTAATCAACGCTACTCATTCTCAAGGAACTTTACTCATTCTCAAGCAACGCTACTCATTCTCAAGCATCGCTACTAATTCTCAAGAAACGCTACTCATTCTCAAGCAACGCTACTCATTCTCAAGCAACGCTACTCATTCTCAAGCAACGCTACTCATTCTCAAGCAACGCTACTCATTCTCAAGAAACGCTATTCATTCTCAAGAAACGCTACTCATTCTCAAGCAACTCTACTCATTCTCAAGCAACGCTACTCATTCTTAAGCAACGCTGCTCATTGTTAAGCAACGCTACTCATTCTCAAGCAACGCTACTCATTCTCAAGCAACGCTTCTTATTCTCAAGCAACGATACTCATTCTCAAGCAACGCTACTCATTCTCAAGCATCGCTACTAATTCTCAAGAAACGCTACTCATTCTCAAGCAACGCAACTCATTCTCAAGCAACGCTTCTTATTCTTAAGCAACGCTACTCATTCTCAAGCAACGGTACTCATTCTCAAGCAACGCTACTCATTTTCAAGCAACAGTATTCATTCTCAAGCAACGCTACTCATTCTCAAGCATCGCTACTAATTCTCAAGAAAAGCTACTCATTCTCAAGCAACGCTTCTTATTCTTAAGGAACGCTACTCATTCTCAAGCAACATTACTCATTCTCAAGCAACGCTACTCATTCTCAAGCAATGCTACTCATTGTTAATCAACGCTAATCATTCTCAAGCAACTCTAATCATTCTCAAGCAACGCTACTCATTGTCAAGCAACGCTACTAATTCTCAAGAAACGGTACTCATTCTCAAGCAACGCTACTCATTCCCAAGCAACGCTACTCATTCTCAAAGAACGCTACTCATTTTTAAGCAACGCTGCTCTTTGTTAAGCAACGCTACTCATTCTCAACCAACGCTACTCATTCTCAAGCAACGCTACTCATTCTCAAGCAACGTTACTCATTGTTAAGCAACGCTGCTCATTGTTAAGCAATCCTACTCAATCTCAAGCAACGTTATTCGTTCTCAAGTAACGCTACTCATTCTCAAGCAACGCTACTCATTCTCAAGGAACGCTACTCATTCTCAAGCAGCGCTACTCATTGTGAAGCAACGCTACTCATTCTCAAGCAACGCTACTCATTGCCAAGCAACACAACTCATTCTCAAGCAACGGTACTCATTCTCATGAAACGCTACTCATTCTCAAGCATTGCTACTCATTGTTAAGCAACGCTACTCATTGTTAAGCAACGCTACTCATTCTCAAGCAACGCTACTCATTCTCCAGCATCGCTACTAATTCTCAAGAAACGCTACTCATTCTCAAGCAACGCTACTCATTCTCAAGCAACGCTTCTTATTCTTAAGCAACGCTACTCATTCTCAAGCAACGGTACTCATTTTCAAGCAACGCTACTCATTGTCAAACAAAGCTACTCATTGTCAAGAAACGCTATTCATTGTATAACAACGCTACTCATTCTCTAACAACGTTACTCATTGTCAAGCAACGTTACTCATTCTCAAGCAACGTTACTCATTCTCAAGCAATGCCAATCATAGTCAAGTAACGCTACTCATAGTCAAGCAATGCTACTCATAGTCAAGAAACGCTACTTATAGTCAAGCAACGCTACTCATTGTTAAGCAACGCTACTCATTCTCAAGCAACGCTACTCATTCTCAAGCAACCCTACTCATTGTCAAGCAACGCTATTCATTGTCAAGCATCGCTACTCATTCTCAAGCAACGCTACTCATTCTCAAACAACGCTACTCATTCTCAAGCAACGGTACTCATTCTCAAGCAACGCTACTCATTGTCAAACAATGCTACTCATTCTCAAGCAACGGTACTCATTCTCATGAAACGCTACTCATTCTCAAGCAATGCTACTCATTCTCAATCAACGCTACTCATTGTTAAGCAACGCAGCTCATTGTTAAGCAACGCTGCTCATTGTTAAGGAA
Organism: Procambarus clarkii; assembly: GCF_040958095.1. Classification (NCBI taxonomy): domain Eukaryota; kingdom Metazoa; phylum Arthropoda; class Malacostraca; order Decapoda; family Cambaridae; genus Procambarus; species Procambarus clarkii. The sequence continues at coordinate 39,427,156 of NC_091178.1, read as the reverse complement.
CGCTACTCATTCTCAAGCAACGCTACTCATTCTCAAGCAACGCTACTCATTCTCAAGAAACGCTTTTCATTCTCAAGCAACGCTACTGATTCTCAAGCAACGCTACTCATTCTCAAGCAACGCTACTCATTCTTAAGCAACGCTACTCATTCTCAAGCAACGCTTCTTATTCTTAAGCAACGCTACTCATTCTCAAGCAACGCTACTCATTCTCAAGCAACGCTACTCATTGTTAAGCAACGCAGCTCATTGTTAAGCAACGCTGCTCCTTGTTAAGCAACGCTACTCATTCTCAAGCAACGCAACTAATTCTCAAGCAACGCTTCTTATTCTTAAGCAACGCTACTCATTCTCAAGCAACGGTATTCATTCTCAAGCAACTCTACTCATTTTCAAGCAACAGTAATCATTCTCAAGCAACGCTACTCATTCTCAAGCATCACTACTAATTCTCAAGAAACGCTACTCATTCTCAAGCAACGCTACTCATTCTCAAGCAACGCTTCTGATTCTTAAGCAACGCTACTCATTCTCAAGCAACGGTTCTCATTCTCAAGCAACGCTACTCATTCTCAAGCAACGCTACTCATTCTCAAGCAACGCTACTCATTCTCAAGCAACGCTACTCATTCTCAAGCAATGCTACTCATTGTTAATCAACGTTAATCATTCTCAAGCAACTCTAATCATTCTCAAGCAACGCTACTCATTCTCAAGCAACGCTACTAATTCTCAAGAAACGCTACTCATTCTCAAGCAACGCTACTCATTCTCAAGCAACGCTACTCATTCTCAAGCAACGCTACTCATTGTTAAGCAACGCTGCTCATTGTTAAGCAACGCCACTCATTCTCAAGCAACGCTGCTCATTCTCAAGAAATGCTACTCATTCTCAAGCAACGCTACTCATTCTCAAGCAACGCTACTCATTCTAGAGCAACGCTACTCATTATTAAGCAACGCTTCTTATTCTTAAGCAACGCTACTCATTCTCAAGCAACGCTACTTTTTCTCAAGCAACGCTACTCATTCTCAAGCAACGCTACTTTTTCTCAAGCAACGCTACTCATTCTCAAGCAACGCTACTCATTGTTAAGCAACGCTGCTCATTGTTAAGCAACCCTACTCAATCTCAAGCAACGTTATTCATTCTCAAGTAACGCTACTCATTCTCAAGCAACGCTACTCATTCTCAAGGAACGCTACTCATTCTCAAGCAACGCTACTCATTGTGAAGCAACACTACTCATTCTCAAGCAACGGTACTCATTCTCATGAAACGCTACTCATTCTCAAGCATTGCTACTCATTGTTAAGCAACGCTACTCATTGTTAAGCAACGCTACTCATTCTCAAGAAACGCTACTCATTTTCAAGCAACGCTACTCATTGTTAAGCAACGCTACTCTTTGTTAAGCAACGCTACTCATTCTCAAGCAACGCTACTCATTCTCCAGCATCGCTACTAATTCTCAAGAAACGCTACTCATTCTCATGCAACGCTACTCATTCTCAAGCAACGCTTCTTATTCTTAAGCAACGCTACTCATTCTCAAGCAACGGTACTCATTCTCAAGCAACGCTACTCATTGTCAAACAACGCTACTCATTGTCAAGCAACGCTATTCATTATATAACAACGCTACTTATTCTCTAACGTTACTCATTGTCAAGCAACGTTACTCATTCTCAAGCAACGTTACTCATTCTCAAGCAATGCAAATCATAGTCAAGTAACGCTACTCATAGTCAAGCAACGCTACTCATAGTCAAGCAACGCTACTTATAGTCAAGCAACGCTACTCATTGTTAAGCAACGCTACTCATTCTCAAGCAACGCTACTCATTCTCAAGCAACCCTACTCATTGTCAAGCAACGCAATTCATTGTCAAGCATCGCTACTCATTCTCAAGCAACGCTACTCATTCTCAAACAACGCTACTCATTCTCAAGCAACGGTACTCCTTCTCAAGCAACGTTGCTCATTGTCAAACAATGCTACTCATTCTCAAGCAACGGTACTCATTCTCATGAAACGCTACTCATTCTCAAGCAATGCTACTCATTGTTAATCAACGCTACTCATTCTCAAGGAACTTTACTCATTCTCAAGCAACGCTACTCATTCTCAAGCATCGCTACTAATTCTCAAGAAACGCTAATCATTCTCAAGCAACGCTACTCATTCTCAAGGAACGCTACTCTTTCTCAATCAACGCTACTCATTGTTAAGCAACGCAGCTCATTGTTAAGCAACGCTGCTCATTGTTAAGGAACGCTACTCATTCTCAAGCAACGCTACTCATTCACAAGCAACGCTACTCATTCTCAAGCAACGCTACTCATTCTCAAGAAACGCTTTTCATTCTCAAGCAACGCTGCTGATTCTCAAGCAACGCTACTCATTCTCAAGCAACGCTACTCATTCTAAAGCAACGCTACTCATTCTCAAGCAACGCTTCTTATTCTTAAGCAACGCTACTCATTCTCAAGCAACGCTACTCATTCTCAAGCAACGCTACTCATTCTCAAGCAACGCTACTCATTGTTAAGCAACGCTGCTCCTTGTTAAGCAACGCTACTCATTCTCAAGCAACGCTACTCATTCTCAAGCATCGCTACTAATTCTCAAGAAACGCTACTCATTCTCAAGCAACGCAACTCATTCTCAAGCAACGCTTCTTATTCTTAAGCAACGCTACTCATTCTCAAGCAACGGTATTCATTCTCAAGCAACTCTACTCATTTTCAAGCAACAGTACTCATTCTCAAGCAACGCTACTCATTCTCAAGCATCGCTACTAATTCTCAAGAAACGCTACTCATTCTCAAGCAACGGTACTCATTCTCAAGCAACGCTACTCATTCTCAAGCAACGCTACTCATTCTCAAGCAACGCTACTCATTCTCAAGCAACGCTACTCATTCTCAAGCAATGCTACTCATTGTTAATCAACGCTAATCATTCTCAAGCAACTCTAATCATTCTCAAGCAACGCTACTCATTCTCAAGCAACGCTACTAATTCTCAAGAAACGCTACTCATTCTCAAGCAACGCTACTCATTCTCAAGCAACGCTACTCATTCTCAAGCAACGCTACTCATTGTTAAGCAACGCTGCTCATTGTTAAGCAACGCCACTCATTCTCAAGCAACGCTGCTCATTCTCAAGAAATGCTACTCATTCTCAAGCAACGCTACTCATTCTCAAGCAACGCTACTCATTCTAGAGCAACGCTACTCATTATTAAGCAACGCTTCTTATTCTTAAGCAACACTACTCATTCTCAAGCAACGCTACTTTTTCTCAAGCAACGCTACTCATTCTCAAGCAACGCTACTCTTTGTTAAGCAACGCTGCTCATTGTTAAGCAACCTTACTCAATCTCAAGCAACGTTATTCATTCTCAAGTAACGCTACTCATTCTCAAGCAACGCTACTCATTCTCAAGGAACGCTACTCATTCTCAAGCAACGCTACTCATTGTGAAGCAACGCTACTCATTCTCAAGCAACGCTACTCATTGTCAAGCAACACTACTCATTCTCAAGCAACGGTACTCATTCTCATGAAACGCTACTCATTCTCAAGCATTGCTACTCATTGTTAAGCAACGCTACTCATTGTTAAGCAACGCTACTCATTCTCAAGAAATGCTACTCATTTTCAAGCAACGCTACTCATTGTTAAGCAACGCTACTCTTTGTTAAGCAACGATACTCATTGTTAAGTAACGCTACTTATTCTGAAGCAACGCTACTCATTCTCAAGTAACGCAACTCATTCTCAAGCAACGCTATTCATTGAATAACAACGCTACTCATTCTCAAACAACGTTACTCAATGTCAAGCAACGTTACTCACTCTCAAGCAACGTTACTCATTCTCAAGCAATGCCAATCATAGTCAAGTAACGCTACTCATAGTCAAGCAACGCTACTCATAGTCAAGCAACGCTACTTATAGTCAAGCAACGCTACTCATTGTTAAGCAAAGCTACTCATTCTCAGGGCAACGCTACTCATTCTCAAGCAACGCTACTCATTGTCAAGCAACGCTATTCATTGTCAAGCATCGCTACTCATTCTCAAGCAACGCTACTCATTCTCAAACAACGCTACTCATTGTCAAACAACGCTACTTATTCTCAAGCAACGGTACTCATTCTCATGAAACGCTACTCATTCTCAAGCAATGCTACTCATTGTTAATCAACGCAACTCATTCTCAAGGAACTTTAATCATTCTCAAGCAACGCTACTCATTCTCAAGCATCGCTACTAATTCTCAAGAAACGCTACTCATTCTCAAGCAACGCTACTCATTCTCAAGCAACGCTTCTTATTCTTAAGCAACGCTACTCATTCTCAAGCAACGCTACTCATTCTCAAGCAACGCTACTCATTCTCAAGCAACGCTACTCATTGTTAAGCAACGCTGCTCCTTGTTAAGCAACGCTACTCATTCTCAAGCAACGCTACACATTCTCAAGCAACGCTTCTTATTCTCAAGCAACGCTACTCATTCTCAAGCAACGCTACTCATTCTCAAGCATCGCTACTAATTCTCAAGAAACGCTACTCATTCTCAAGCAACGCAACTCATTCTCAAGCAACGCTTCTTATTCTTAAGCAACGCTACTCATTCTCAAGCAACGGTATTCATTCTCAAGCAACTCTACCCATTTTCAAGCAACAGTACTCATTCTCAAGCAACGCTACTCATTCTGAAGCATCGCTACTAATTCTCAAGAAACGCTACTCATTCTCAAGCAACGCTAATCATTCTCAAGCAACTGTAATCATTCTCAAGCAACGCTACTCATTCTCAAGCAACGCTACTAATTCTCAAGAAACGCTACTCATTCTCAAGCAACGCTACTCATTCTCAAGCAACGCTACTCATTCTCAAGCAACGCTACTCATTGTTAAGCAACGCTGCTCATTGTTAAGCAACGCCACTCATTCTCAAGCAACGCTGCTCATTCTCAAGAAATGCTACTCATTCTCAAGCAACGCTATTCATTCTCAAGCAACGCTACTCATTCTAGAGCAACGCTACTCATTATTAAGCAACTCTTCTTATTCTTAAGCAACGCTACTCATTCTCAAGCAACGCTACTTTTTCTCAAGCAACGCTACTCATTCTCAAGCAACGCTACTCATTGTTAAGCAACGCTGCTCATTGTTAAGCAACCCTACTCAATCTCAAGCAACGTTATTCATTCTCAAGTAACGCTACTCATTCTCAAGCAACGCTACTCATTCTCAAGGAACGCTACTCATTTTCAAGCAACGCTACTCATTGTGAAGTAACGCTAATCATTCTCAAGCAACGCTACTCATTGTCAAGCAACACTACTCAATCTCAAGCAACGGTACTCATTCTCATGAAACGCTACTCATTCTCAAGCATTGCTACTCATTGTTAAGCAACGCTACTCGATGTTAAGCAACGCTACTCATTGTTAAGCAACGCTACTCTTTGTTAAGCAACGATACTCATTGTTAAGTAACGCTACTTATTCTGAAGCAACGCTACTCATTCTCAAGCAACGGTACTTATTCTCAAGCAACGCTACTCATTGTCAAACAACGATACTCATTGTCAAGCAACGCTATTCATTGTATAACAACGCTACTCATTCTCTAACAACGTTACTCATTGTCAAGCAACGTTACTCATTCTCAAGCAACGTTACTCATTCTCAAGCAATGCCAATCATAGTCAAGTAACGCTACTCATAGTCAAGCAACGCTACTCATAGTCAAGCAACGCTACTTATAGTCAAGCAACGCTACTCATTGTTAAGCAACGCTACTCATTCTCAAGCAACCCTACTCATTGTCAAGCAACGCTATTCATTGTCAAGCATCGCTACTCATTCTCAAGCAACGCTACTCATTCTCAAACAACGCTACTCATTCTCAAGCAACGGTACTCATTCTCAAGCAACGCTACTCATTGTCAAACAATGCTACTCATTCTCAAGCAACGGTACTCATTCTCATGAAACGCTACTCATTCTCAAGCAATGCTACTCATTGTTAATCAACGCTACTCATTCTCAAGGAACTTTACTCATTCTCAAGCAACGCTACTCATTCTCAAGCATCGCTACTAATTCTCAAGAAACGCTAATCATTCTCAAGCAACGCTACTCATTCTCAAGGAACGCTACTCTTTCTCAATCAACGCTACTCATTGTTAAGCAACGCAGCTCATTGTAAAGCAACGCTGCTCATTGTTAAGGAACGCTACTCATTCTCAAGCAACGCTACTCATTCTCAAGCAACGCTACTCATTCTCAAGAAACGCTTTTCATTCTCAAGCAACGCTGCTGATTCTCAAGCAACGCTACTCATTCTCAAGCAACGCTACTCATTCTAAAGCAACTCTACTAATTCTCAAGCAACGCTTCTTGTTCTTAAGCAACTCTACTCATTCTCAAGCAACGCTACTCATTCTCAAGCAACGCTACTCATTCTCAAGCAACGCTACTCATTGTTAAGCAACGCTGCTCCTTGTTAAGCAACGCTACTCATTCTCAAGCAACGCTACTCATTCTCAAGCAACGCTTCTTATTCTCAAGCAACGCTACTCATTCTCAAGCAACGCTAGTCATTCTCAAGCATCGCTACTAATTCTCAAGAAACGCTACTCATTCTCAAGCAACGCAACTCATTCTCAAGCAACGCTACTTATTCTCATGCAACGCTACTCATTCTCAAGCAACGCTACTCATTCTCAAGCAATGCTACTCATTGTTAATCAACGCTAATCATTCTCAAGCAACTCTAATCATTCTCAAGCAACGCTACTCATTCTCAAGCAACGCTACTAATTCTCAAGAAACGCTACTCATTCTCAAGCAACGCTACTCATTCTCAAGCAACGCTACTCATTCTCAAGCAACGCTACTCATTGTTAAGCAACGCTGCTCATTGTTAAGCAACGCCACTCATTCTCAAGCAACGCTGCTCATTCTCAAGAAATGCTACTCATTCTCAAGCAACGCTACTCATTCTCAAGCAACGCTACTCATTCTAGAGCAACGCTACTCATTATTAAGCAACGCTTCTTATTCTTAAGCAACGCTACTCATTCTCAAGCAACGCTACTTTTTCTCAAGCAACGCTACTTATTCTCATGCAACGCTACTCATTCTCAAGCAACGCTACTCATTCTCAAGCAATGCTACTCATTGTTAATCAACGCTAATCATTCTCAAGCAACTCTAATCATTCTCAAGCAACGCTACTCATTCTCAAGCAACGCTACTAATTCTCCAGAAACGCTACTCATTCTCAAGCAACGCTACTCATTCTCAAGCAACGCTACTCATTCTCAAGCAACGCTACTCATTGTTAAGCAACGCTGCTCATTGTTAAGCAACCCTACTCAATCTCAAGCAACGTTATTCATTCTCAAGTAACGCTACTCATTCTCAAGCAACGCTACTCATTCTCAAGGAACGCTACTCATTTTCAAGCAACGCTACTCATTGTGAAGCAACGCTAATCATTCTCAAGCAACGCTACTCATTGTCAAGCAACCCTACTCATTGTCAAGCAACGCTATTCATTGTCAAGCATCGCTACTCATTCTCAAGCAACGCTACTCATTCTCAAACAACGCTACTCATTCTCAAGGAACGCTACTCATTTTCAAGCAACGCTACTCATTGTGAAGCAACGCTAATCATTCTCAAGCAACGCTACTCATTGTCAAGCAACCCTACTCATTGTCAAGCAACGCTATTCATTGTCAAGCATCGCTACTCATTCTCATGAAACGCTACTCATTCTCAAGCATTGCTACTCATTGTTAAGCAACGCTACTCATTGTTAAGCAACGCTACTCATTCTCAAGAAACGCTACTCATTTTCAAGCAACGCTACTCATTGTTAAGCAACGCTACTCTTTGTTAAGCAACGACACTCATTGTTAAGTAACGCTACTTATTCTGAAGCAACGCTACTCATTCTCAAGCAACGGTACTCATTCTCAAGCAACGCTACTCGTTGTCAAACAACGCTACTCATTGCCAAGCAACGCTATTCATTGTATAACAACGCTACTCATTCTCTAACAACGTTACTCATTGTCAAGCAACGTTACTCATTCTCAAGCAACGTTACTCATTCTCAAGCAATGCCAATCATAGTCAAGTAACGCTACTCATAATCAAGCAACGCTACTCATAGTCAAGCAACGCTACTTATAGTCAAGCAACGCTACTCATTGTTAGGCAACGCTACTCATTCTCAAGCAACGCTACTCATTCTCAAGCAACCCTACTCATTGTCAAGCAACGCTATTCATTGTCAAGCATCGCTACTCATTCTCAAGCAACGCTACTCATTCTCAAACAACGCTACTCATTCTCAAGCAACGGTACTCATTCTCAAGCAACGCAACTCATTGTCAAACAATGCTACTCATTCTCAAGCAACGGTACTCATTCTCATGAAACGCTACTCATTATCAAGCAATGCTACTCATTGTTAATCAACGCTACTCATTCTCAAGGAACTTTACTCATTCTCAAGCAACGCTACTCATTCTCAAGCATCGCTACTAATTCTCAAGAAACGCTAATCATTCTCAAGCAACGCTACTCATTCTCAAGGAACGCTACTCTTTCTCAATCAACGCTACTCATTGTTAAGCAACGCAGCTCATTGTAAAGCAACGCTGCTCATTGTTAAGGAACGCTACTCATTCTCAAGCAACGCTACTCATTCTCAAGCAACGCTTTTCATTCTCAAGCAACGCTGCTGATTCTCAAGCAACGCTACTCATTCTCAAGCAACGCTACTCATTCTAAAGCAACTCTACTAATTCTCAAGCAACGCTTCTTATTCTTAAGCAACGCTGCTCATTCTCAAGCAACGCTACTCATTCTCAAGCAACGCTACTCATTCTCAAGCAACGCTACTCATTGTTAAGCAACGCTGCTCCTTGTTAAGCAACGCTACTCATTCTCAAACAACGCTACTCATTCTCAAGCAACGCTTCGTATTCTCAAGCAACGCTACTCATTCTCAAGCAACGCTACTCATTCTCAAGCATCGCTACTAATTCTCAAGAAACGCTACTCATTCTCAAGCAACGCAACTCATTCTCAAGCAACGCTTCTTATTCTTAAGCAACGCTACTCATTCTCAAGCAATGGTATTCATCCTCAAGCAACTCTACTCATTTTCAAGCAACAGTACTCATTCTCAAGCAACGCTACTCATTCTCAAGCATCGCTACTAATTCTCAAGAAACGCTACTCATTCTCAAGCAACGCTACTCATTCTCAAGCAATGCTTCTTATTCTTAAGCAACGCTACTCATTCTCAAGCAACGGTACTCATTCTCAAGCAACGCTACTCATTCTCAAGCAACGCTACTCATTCTCAAGCAACGCTACTTATTCTCAAGCAACGCTACTCATTCTCAAGCAATGCTACTCATTGTTAATCAACTCTAATCATTCTCAAGCAACTCTAATCATTCTCAAGCAACGCTACTCATTCTCAAGCAACGCTACTAATTCTCAAGAAACGCTACTCATTCTCAAGCAACGCTACTCATTCTCAAGCAACGCTACTCATTCTCAAGCAACGCTACTCATTGTTAAGCAAAGCTGCTCATTGTTAAGCAACGCCACTCATTCTCAAGCAACGCTGCTTATTCTCAAGAAATGCTACTCATTCTCAAGCAACGCTACTCATTCTCAAGCAACGCTACTCATTCTAGAGCAACCCTACTCATTATTAAGAAACGCTTCTTATTCTTTAGCAACGCTACTCATTCTCAAGCAACGCTACTTTTTCTCAAGCAACGCTACTCATTCTCAAGCAACGCTACTCATTGTTAAGCAACGCTGCTCATTGTTAAGCAACCCTACTCAATCTCAAGCAACGTTATTCATTCTCAAGTAATGCTACTCATTCTCAAGGAACGATACTCATTCTAAAGCAACGCTACTTATTGTGAAGCAACGCTACTCATTCTCAAGCAACACTACTCATTCTCAAGCAACGGTACTCATTCTCATGAAACGCTACTCATTCTCAAGAATTGCTACTCATTGTTAAGCAACGCTACTCATTGTTAAGCAACGCTACTCATTCTCAAGAAACGCTACTCATTTTCAAGCAACGCTACTCATTGTTAAGCAACGCTACTCTTTGTTAAGCAACGATACTCATTGTTAAGTAACGCTACTTATTCTGAAGCAACGCTACTCATTCTCAAGTAACGCAACTCATTCTCAAGCAACGCTATTCATTGAATACCAACGCTACTCATTCTCAAACAACGTTACTCATTGTCAAGCAACGTTACTCACTCTCAAGCAACGTTTCTCATTCTCAAGCAATGCCAATCATAGTCAAGTAACGCTACTCATAGTCAAGCAACGCTACTCATAGTCAAGCAACGCTACTCATTGTTAAGCAACGCTACTCTTTGTTAAGCAACGATACTCATTGTTTAGTAACGCTACTTATTCTGAAGCAACGCTACTCATTCTCAAGCAACGGTACTCATTCTCAAGCAACGCTACTCATTGTCAAACAACGCTACTCATTGTCAAGCAACGCTATTCATTGTATAACAACGCTACTCATTCTCTAACAACGTTACTCATTGTCAAGCAACGTTACTCATTCTCAAGCAACGTTACTCATTCTCAAGCAATGCCAATCATAGTCAAGTAACGCTACTCATAGTCAAGCAACGCTACTCATAGTCAAGCAACGCTACTTATAGTCAAGCAACGCTACCCATTGTTAAGCAACGCTACTCATTCTCAAGCAACGCTACTCATTCTCAAGCAACCCTACTCATTGTCAAGCAACGCTATTCATTGTCAAGCATCGCTACTCATTCTCAAGCAACGCTACTCATTCTCAAACAACGCTACTCATTCTCAAGCAACGGTACTCATTCTCAAGCAACGCTACTCATTGTCAAACAATGCTACTCATTCTCAAGCAACGGTACTCATTCTCATGAAACGCTACTCATTCTCAAGCAATGCTACTCATTGTTAATCAACGCTACTCATTCTCAAGGAACTTTACTCATTCTCAAGCAACGCTACTCATTCTCAAGCATCGCTACTAATTCTCAAGAAACGCTAATCATTCTCAAGCAACGCTACTCATTCTCAAGGAACGCTACTCTTTCTCAATCAACGCTACTCATTGTTAAGCAACGCAGCTCATTGTAAAGCAACGCTGCTCATTGTTAAGGAACGCTACTCATTCTCAAGCAACGCTACTCATTCTCAAGCAACGCTACTCATTCTCAAGAAACGCTTTTCATTCTCAAGCAACGCTGCTGATTCTCAAGCAACGCTACTCATTCTCAAGCAACGCTACTCATTCTAAAGCAACTCTACTAATTCTCAAGCAACGCTTCTTATTCTTAAGCAACGCTACTCATTCTCAAGCAACGCTACTCATTCTCAAGCAACGCTACTCATTCTCAAGCAACGCTACTAATTCTCAAGAAACGCTACTCATTCTCAAGCAACGCAACTCATTCTCAAGCAACGCTTCTTATTCTTAAGCAACGCTACTCATTCTCAAGCAACGGTATTCATCCTCAAGCAACTCTACTCATTTTCAAGCAACAGTACTCATTCTCAAGCAACGCTACTCATTCTCAAGCATCGCTACTAATTCTCAAGAAACGCTACTCATTCTCAAGCAACGCTACTCATTCTCAAGCAATGCTTCTTATTCTTAAGCAACGCTACTCATTCTCAAGCAACGGTACTCATTCTCAAGCAACGCTACTTATTCTCAAGCAACGCTACTCATTCTCAAGCAACGCTACTCATTCTCAAGCAACGCTACTCATTCTCAAGCAATGCTACTCATTGTTAATCAACTCTAATCATTCTCAAGCAACTCTAATCATTCTCAAGCAACGCTACTCATTCTCAAGCAACGCTACTAATTCTCAAGAAACGCTACTCATTCTCAAGCAACGCTACTCATTCTCAAGCAACGCTACTCATTCTCAAGCAACGCTACTCATTGTTAAGCAACGCTGCTCATTGTTAAGCAACGCCACTCATTCTCAAGCAACGCTGCTTATTCTCAAGAAATGATACTCATTCTCAAGCAACGCTACTCATTCTCAAGCAACGCTACTCATTCTAGAGCAACCCTACTCATTATTAAGAAACGCTTCTTATTCTTTAGCAACGCTACTCATTCTCAAGCAACGCTACTTTTTCTCAAGCAACGCTACTCATTCTCAAGCAACGCTACTCATTGTTAAGCAACGCTGCTCATTGTTAAGCAACCCTACTCAATCTCAAGCAACGTTATTCATTCTCAAGTAATGCTACTCATTCTCAAGGAACGCTACTCATTCTCAAGCAACGCTACTTATTGTGAAGCAACGCTACTCATTCTCAAGCAACGCTACTCATTGTCAAGCAACACTACTCATTCTCAAGCAACGGTACTCATTCTCATGAAACGCTACTCATTCTCAAGCATTGCTACTCATTGTTAAGCAACGCTACTCATTGTTAAGCAACGCTACTCATTCTCAAGAAACGCTACTCATTTTCAAGCAACGCTACTCATTGTTAAGCAACGCTACTCTTTGTTAAGCAACGATACTCATTGTTAAGTAACGCTACTTATTCTGAAGCAACGCTACTCATTCTCAAGTAACGCAACTCATTCTCAAGCAACGCTATTCATTGAATAACAACGCTACTCATTCTCAAACAACGTTACTCATTGTCAAGCAACGTTACTCACTCTCAAGCAACGTTTCTCATTCTCAAGCAATGCCAATCATAGTCAAGTAACGCTACTCATAGTCAAGAAACGCTACTCATAGTCAAGCAACGCTACTTATAGTCAAGCAACGCTACTCATTGTTAAGCAACGCTACTTATTCTCAAGCAACGCTACTCATTCTCATGCAACGCTACTCATTGTCAAGCAACGCTATTCATTGTCAAGCATCGCTACTCATTCTCAAGCAACGCTACTCATTCTCAAACAACGCTACTCATTGTCAAACAACGCTACTCATTCTCAAGCAACGGTACTCATTCTCATGAAACGCTACTCATTCTCAAGCAATGCTACTCATTGTTAATCAACGCAACTCATTCTCAAGGAACTTTAATCATTCTCAAGCAACGCTACTCATTCTCAAGCATCGCTACTAATTCTCAAGAAACGCTACTCATTCCCAAGCAACGCTATTCATTCTCAAGCAACGCTTTTTATTCTTAAGCAACGCTACTCATTCTCAAGCAACGCTACTCATTCTCAAGCAACGCTACTCATTCTCAAGCAACGCTACTCATTGTTAAACAACGCTGCTCCTTGTTAAGCAACGCTACTCATTCTCAAGCAACGCTTCTTATTCTCAAGCAACGCTACTCATTCTCAAGCAACGCTACTCATTCTCAAGCATCGCTACTAATTCTCAAGAAACGCTAGTCATTCTCAAGCAACGCAACTCATTCTCAAGCAACGCTTCTTATTCTTAAGCAACGCTACTCATTCTGAAGCAACTGTATTCATTCTCAAGCAACTCTACTCATTTTCAAGCAACAGTACTCATTCTCAAGCAACGCTACTCATTCTCAAGCATCGCTACTAATTCTCAAGAAACGCTACTCATTCTTAAGCAACGCTACTCATTCTCAAGCAACGCTTCTTATTCTTAAGCAACGCTACTCATTCTCAAGCAACGGTACTCATTCTCAAGCAACGCTACTCATTCTCAAGCAACGCTACTTATTCTCAAGCAACGCTACTCATTCTCAAGCAACGCTACTCATTCTCAAGCAATGCTACTCATTGTTAATCAAAGCTAATCATTCTCAAGCAACTCTAATCATTCTCAAGCAACGCTACTCATTCTCAAGCAACGCTACTAATTCTCAAGAAACGCTACTCATTCTCAAGCAACGCTACTCATTGTTAAGCAACGCTGCTCATTGTTAAGCAACGCCACTCATTCTGAAGCAACGCTGCTCATTCTCAAGAAATGCTACTCATTCTCAAGCAACGCTTCTCATTCTCAAGCAACGCTACTCATTCTGGAGCAACGCTACTCATTATTTAGCAACGCTTCTTATTTTTAAGCAACGCTACTCATTCTCAAGCAACGCTACTTTTTCTCAAGCAACGCTACTCATTCTCAAGCAACGCTACTCATTGTTAAGCAACGCTGCTCATTGTTAAGCAACCCTACTCAATCTCAAGCAACGTTATTCATTCTCAAGTAACGCTACTCATTCTCAAGCAACGCTACTCATTCTCAAGGAACGCTACTCATTTTCAAGCAACGCTACTCATTGTGAAGCAACGCTAATCATTCTCAAGCAACGCTACTCATTGTCAAGCAACACTACTCAATCTCAAGCAACGGTACTCATTGTTAAGCAACGCTACTCTTTGTTAAGCAACGATACTCATTGTTAAGTAACGCTACTTATTCTGAAGCAACGCTACTCATTCTCAAGGAACGCAACTCATTCTCAAGCAACGCTATTCATTGAATAAAAACGCTACTCATTCTCAAACAACGTTACTCATTGTCAAGCAACGTTACTCATTCTCAAGCAACGTTACTCATTCTCAAGCAATGTCAATCATAGTCAAGTAACGCTACTCATAGTCAAGCAACGCTACTTATAGTCAAGCAACGCTACTCATTGTTAAGCAACGCTACTCATTCTCAAGCAACGCTACTCATTCTCAATCAACGCTACTCATTGTCAAGCAACGCAATTCATTGTCAAGCATCGCTACTCATTCTCAAGCAACGCTACTCATTCTCAAACAACGCTACTCATTGTCAAACAACGCTACTCATTCTCAAGCAACGGTACTCATTCTCAAGCAACGCTACTCATTCTCAATAAACGCTACTCATTCTCAAGCAACGCTACTCATTCTCAAGCAATGCTACTCATTGTTAATCAACGCTAATCATTCTCAAGCAACTCTAATCATTCTCAAGCAACGCTACTCATTCTCAAGCATCGCTACTAATTCTCAAGAAACGCTACTCATTCTCAAGCAACGCTACTCATTCTCAAGCAACGCTACTCATTCTCAAGCAACGCTACTCATTCTCAAGCAACGCTACTTATTCTTAAGCAACGCTACTCATTCTCAAGAAACGCTACTCATTCTCAAGCAACACTACTCATTCTCAAGCAACGCTACTCCTTGTTAAGCAACGCTGCTCATTGTTAAGCAACGCTACTCATTCTCAAGCAACTCTACTCATTCTTAAGCAACGCTACTCATTATCAAGCAACGTTACTCATTGTTAAGCAACGCTTCTCTTTGTTAAGCTACGATACTCATTGCTAAGCAACGCTACTCATTCTCAAGTGTAGGAACCGACCTGTGAGATTTATATTTATTTAATTTATATGAATTTATATTTACGTTAATTTATATACTTCGATAGCAATTTGTATAATGTTAAGTGGACTGTATTTCTGCAATAATCTCTTAATCTCACAAATCGATCCTCTACACATTAGGGGGGGTTTATATTTATATATATGCAGCCAATCAAACTACTGTATTAACTACATACATTGAAAAGGTTCCTTATCTTATAGTACAGCAGGTTAGTCCACCAGGTATAACTAGGGTGTAGACACCAAATTATCCTCTTTGAGGTAGCTTCCATATCACCCAGTAACTGGTGCACAATCTTGCATCCTCGTCTTGACCTGTCAAAAGTGCGCTAGCTGTGAAGCCAGATACCTATATATGACAAGTATATCAGAGAAAACAGTACATGGAACATGAAGACCTGGCTTAATTACCTTTAGTTTGAGGCGATTTCGCGTTCTAACCGGCTAACCCTATATCCTGACATTAATGGCCATAAATGAATGATAAACGGGTTTCGGATAGACACTTAACTTGTATTTGTAGACAGCGTGTTGACAATGGTACCTTTGGTTTCCATAACACTACGTCCAAGTAAAATTAACAGGAGCCGAAATTGCTCCCGTGTGAGCCTCTGGTCTCAATAAACAATGGCTGCCCTCCTTCCCCACTCTGACGCCTGGCCTACTTTGTCCAGATTTCAGAAAGTGATAGAAGGGTCACATTTACTCTACTTTAATATTGATAATTAAGTTAATTTATATAAGATGTTTTTATGATGGTAAAGTCCAAAGACTAATGTATTTAAGAATAATTCCCAGCAGAATAGCTGGTGAATTATAATAGTATGTGGTGATGATATCCCGTTTTCTATAGACGGTAATTCCACTACAAGTTACGTTTTCTATGGGTAACTTGTTGGTAATACAGCTATTATCTGTATGATATATTAAATGGTGTCGGATTTTCCGACATAATTCCCCAGGGGGCTGCTCACGGGTCGAAGTCCTATTTAGAACAGACGAACACCGATACTCCTCCTTCGAATTATTAGATTAATTTGATGTTAGTAGTTAGTAATCACACATTTGTGTGTCTGTTCGTACAGGACGGATGTCCCGTACTAGAGTTGTAGGGGTTAGAAGTCTAATGCGATTTCATTTCCCTGTCAACTCTTGAAAGGCTAATATTCAAGCCTTATTACATATTATTTAACCCAGAAGACTGGATGTGATCAAGTACTACAGTCAAGTATGATTCAGGGACTGCAGTGAGATCAGTGACATTAGATATAACTTGAAGTTTGTTCAGGTAACTGGTCACTGATATATAAACACTGAGGCCCATGGAATACATCTTGATTAAATAATAAATGTATCAAATCAGTCATCAAATTTATTGGGGTTTAATTTAGTTAATTGATTCAGAAGATTGAATAGCTCATCATTAAAGTAAAGTATGGTTCTGAGACTGCAGTGGGTTCAGTGACATTGGTCGCAGTGACTTGTAGCTGTTTTAGGCTACTGTTCACTGATTTGCCACTGAGGCCTCATGAACTCATCTTCAGCTTCAAATGATGATACTAACATCAACCTCTGTTGGTATAGTCAGCTGTAATCTCCTTAGTATAATGCTACTGGAGAAATATAATCAGCTGACAAATTTAGGTTTCTACTGGTATTGTTTATCTGCAGGCATAGGTCTCCTCAGGCTTGATACTGGGCCTGAGAGTAATTTACCTCCTGCAGAGTTTAACATGGTTATACCCTGATATTTAGTAGGGCTACCGATGAATTGATGGTAGTAGTCTGTCCCCACAAGGACAGCCATTTGGCATTTGATTTGCTCAAATTTACCTGCAGCTGCTTGATAATAGCTTTCCAGGTCAGCATAATCAACTTGAGATTGTTGTGACAAATCTTCACATTTCTTGATCTGTCTTGTTAAGTGGCCTTTAAGACCTGCAAGGGTTCTTTTCATTCTCCCTGCATTATCCATACTGGCTAGTTGGTGAAGCCTTGTGGGGCTTGTACTTGGGCTGCTCATAATACTGAACAAGCTCTAATGGTAGCCTAGGGTAAATTCTGAACTCACTAGGCAATAATCCTACCTCTACTAGAGGTTAGCACTTAAAATTAATACACATTATATATATACAATCATACACACTAATGATTTGAGTGATAAACCAGTGTCACTGGAAGTACCTTTAGGTTAGCTCTTCTATATCACCCTAGGATGGTAGAGACACTAATTAATCACTCAAAGGTGTAATGATCATAAGTAAATTATTATATATACAACTCAACTCGAGTTGATAAAAATTACACCCAAAATAGGGTCTGGACCATTCATTAATGGTGTTAGGTTGTTCAATATAGTACAACTGACTATTGTAATAATGGGACTAGGATGAACGATAATAGTTCAACTAGTCAATGGTTAATATCCTACCCTGTTGTGGGTTGGCTATTAGTAAATATATTGTGATCACTAGTGCAATATATATTAAATAATTCTCTATTTGGAGAAATAATATACACAATTATTGATAATAGCCTCTTAATTAGCCTCTATGAAACTTCTAATATTATCTAGAAGTATTAAATATTATTAGTGACCTCGCGAAATAAAGTCCACAAAATTCGTAGATAATCTCTCGCGAAATGTAACACCACGAAATCCGTGAACAATCTCGCGAAGACACAGTCACTAGTTTGGCTGGCTTCTATATTAGCGCTGTCATTTCACGAAATAACACGCCACCAAATATCTGTGGGTGTGCATGAAACCGCTGACGAAGCTGAACTGGGCTGAGGGAGGCTCCTGAGCTCCCTCGAGGCTAGGCTGCCGTCTTGACTGCTGGCCTTTGTTTAAATCACACTGCACTAGTATATTCAATGAATCCACTGGTTAACTGGTTCATCCGGTACTAAGATGACCAAATGTGGGTTCATAGGATCAAATAATCCGTCATCCGGTTCGAAGATGACCAAATAATGTGGGAACCGACCTGTGAGATTTATATTTATTTAATTTATATGAATTTATATTTACGTTAATTTATATACTTCGATAGCAATTTGTATAATGTTAAGTGGACTGTATTTCTGCAATAATCTCTTAATCTCACAAATCGATCCTCTACACATTAGGGGGGGTTTATATTTATATATATGCAGCCAATCAAACTACTGTATTAACTACATACATTGAAAAGGTTCCTTATCTTATAGTACAGCAGGTTAGTCCACCAGGTATAACTAGGGTGTAGACACCAAATTATCCTCTTTGAGGTAGCTTCCATATCACCCAGTAACTGGTGCACAATCTTGCATCCTCGTCTTGACCTGTCAAAAGTGCGCTAGCTGTGAAGCCAGATACCTATATATGACAAGTATATCAGAGAAAACAGTACATGGAACATGAAGACCTGGCTTAATTACCTTTAGTTTGAGGCGATTTCGCGTTCTAACCGGCTAACCCTATATCCTGACATTAATGGCCATAAATGAATGATAAACGGGTTTCGGATAGACACTTAACTTGTATTTGTAGACAGCGTGTTGACAATGGTACCTTTGGTTTCCATAACACTACGTCCAAGTAAAATTAACAGGAGCCGAAATTGCTCCCGTGTGAGCCTCTGGTCTCAATAAACAATGGCTGCCCTCCTTCCCCACTCTGACGCCTGGCCTACTTTGTCCAGATTTCAGAAAGTGATAGAAGGGTCACATTTACTCTACTTTAATATTGATAATTAAGTTAATTTATATAAGATGTTTTTATGATGGTAAAGTCCAAAGACTAATGTATTTAAGAATAATTCCCAGCAGAATAGCTGGTGAATTATAATAGTATGTGGTGATGATATCCCGTTTTCTATAGACGGTAATTCCACTACAAGTTACGTTTTCTATGGGTAACTTGTTGGTAATACAGCTATTATCTGTATGATATATTAAATGGTGTCGGATTTTCCGACATCAAGCAACGCTTCTCATTCTCAAGAAACGCTACTCATTCTCAAGCAACGCTACTCATTCTCAAGCAACTCTACTCATTCTCAAGCAACGGAACTCATTCTCAATAAACTCTACTCATTCTCAAGCAACGCTACTCATTGTTAAGCAACGCTGCTCATTGTTAAGGAACGCTACTTATTCTCAAGCAACTCTATTCATTCTCAAGCAATGCTACTCATTCTCAAGCAACGCTACTCATTCTCAAGCAACTCTACTCATTCTCAAGCAACGCTACTCATTCTCAAGAAACGCTACTCATTCTCAAGCAACGCTACTCATTGTTAAGCAACGCTACTCATTCTCAAGCAACGCTTCTCATTCTCAAGCAAAGCTACTCATTCTTAAGAAACGCTACTCATTCTTAAGCAACACTACTGATTCTCAAGCAACGCTACTCATTCTCAAGCAACGCTACTCATTCTCAAGCAACGCTACTCGTTCTCATGCAACGCTTCTTATTCTTAAGCAACGCTACTCATTCTCAAGCAACGCTACTCATTCTCAAGCAACGCTACTCATTCTCAAGCAAAGCTACTCATTGTTAAGCAACACTTCTCATTGTTAAGCAACGCTACTCATTCTCAAGCAACGCTACTCATTCTCAAGCAACGCTTCTTATTCTCAAGCAACGCTACTCATTCTCAAGCAACGCTACTCATTCTCAAGCATCGCTACTAATTCTCAAGAAACGCTACTCATTCTCAAGCAACGCTACTCTTTCTCAAGTAACGCTTCTTATTCTTAAGCAACGCTACTCATTCTCAAGCAACGGTACTCCTTCTCACGCAACGCTACTCATTCTCAAGCATCGCTACTAATTCTCAAGAAACGTTACTCATTCTAAAGCAACGCTACTCATTCTCTAGCAACGCTTCTTATTCCTAAGAAACGCTACTCATTCTCAAGCAACGGTACTCATTCTCAAGCAACGCTACTTATTCTCAAGCAACGCTACTCATTCTCAAGCAACGCTACTCATTTTCAAGCAACGCTTCTTATTCTTAAGCAACGCTACTCATTCTCAAGCAACGCTACTCATTCTCGAGCAACTCTACTCATTCTCAAGCAACGCTACTCATTCTCAAGAAACGCTTCTCATTCTCAAGCAACGCTACTCATTGTTAAGCAAAGCTACTCTTTGTTAAGTAACGATACTCATTGTTAAGCAACGCTACTCATTCTCAAGCAACGCTACTCATTGTTAAGCAACGCTGCTCATTGTTAAGCAACGCTACTCATTCTCAAGCAACGCTTCTCATTCTCAAGCAAAGCTACTCATTCTTAAGAAACGCTACTCATTCTTAAGCAACGCTACTGATTCTCAAGCAACGCTACTCATTCTCAAGCAACGCTACTCATTCTCAAGCAACGCTACTCATTCTCATGCAACGCTTCTTATTCTTAAGCAACGCTACTCATTCTCAAGCAACGGTACTCATTCTCAAGCAACGCTACTCATTCTCAAGCATCGCTACTAATTCTCAAGAAACGCTACTCATTCTCAAGCAACGCTACTCATTCTCAAGCAACGCTTCTTATTCCTAAGCAACGCTACTTATTCTCAAGCAGCGGTACTCATTCTCAAGCAACGCTACTTATTCTCAAGCAACGCTACTCATTCTCAAGCAACGCTACTCATTCTCAAGCAACGCTTCTTATTCTTAAGCAACGCTACTCATTCTCAAGCAACGGTACTCATTCTCAAGCAACGCTACTCATTCTCAAGCAACGCTACTCATTCTCAAGCCACGCTACTCATTCTCAAGCAATGCTACTCATTGTTAATCAACGCTACTCATTCTCAAGCAACTCTACTCATTCTCAAGCAACGCTACTCATTCTCAAGTAACGCTTCTTATTCTTAAGCAACGCTACTCATTCTCAAGCAACGGTACTCATTCTCAAGCAACGCTACTCATTCTCAAGCATCGCTACTAATTCTCAAGAAACGCTACTCATTCTCAAGCAACGCTACTCATTCTCAAGCAACGGTACTCATTCTCAAGCAACGCTACTCATTCTCAAGCAACGCTACTCATTCTCAAGCAACGCTACTCATTCTCAAGCAATGCTACTCATTGTTAATCAACGCTACTCATTCTCAAGCAACTATACTCATTCTCAAGCAACGCTTCTCATTGTTAAGCAACGCGACTCATTGTTAAGCAACGCTGCTCATTGTTAAGCAACGCTACTCATTCTCAAGCAACGCTACTCATTCTCAAACAACGCTGCTCATTCTCAAGCAACGCTACTCATTGTTAAGCAACGCTGCTCATTGTTAAGCAACGCTACTCATTCTCAAGCAACGCTACTCATTCTCAAAAAACGTTACTCATTCTCAAGCAACGCTACTCATTCTCAAGCAACTCTACTCATTCTCAAGCAACGCTACTCATTCTAAATCAACGCAACTCATTCTCAAGCAACGCTTCCTATTCTCAAGCAACGCTACTCATACTCAAGCAACGCTACTCATTCTCAAGCATCGCTACTAATTCTCAAGAAACGCTACTCATTCTCAAGCAACGCAACTCATTCTCAAGCAACGCTTCTTATTCTTAAGCAACGCTACTCATTCTCATGCAACTGTATTCATTCTCAAGCAACTCTACTCATTTTCAAGCAACAGTACTCATTCTCAAGCAACGCTACTCATTCTCAAGCATCGCTACTAATTCTCAAGAAACGCTACTCATTCTTAAGCAACGCTACTCATTCTCAAGCAACGCTTCTTATTCTTAAGCAACGCTACTCATTCTCAAGCAACGGTACTCATTCTCAAGCAACGCTACTCATTCTCAAGCAACGCTACTTATTCTCAAGCAACGCTACTCATTCTCAAGCAACGCTACTCATTCTCAAGCAATGCTACTCATTGTTAATCAAAGCTAATCATTCTCAAGCAACTCTAATCATTCTCAAGCAACGCTACTCATTCTCAAGCAACGCTACTCATTCTCAAGCAACGCTACTAATTCTCAAGAAACGCTACTCATTCTCAAGCAACGCTACTCATTCTCAAGCAACGCTACTCATTCTCAAGCAACGCGACTCATTGTTAAGCAACGCCACTCATTCTCAAGCAACGCTGCTCATTCTCAAGAAATGCTACTCATTCTCAAGCAACGCTTCTCATTCTCAAGCAACGCTACTCATTCTGGAGCAACGCTACTCATTATTAAGCAACGCTTCTTATTCATAAGCAACGCTACTCATTCTCAAGCAACGCTACTTTTTCTCAAGCAACGCTACTCATTCTCAAGCAACGCTACTCATTGTTAAGCAACGCTGCTCATTGTTAAGCAACCCTACTCAATCTCAAGCAACGTTATTCATTCTCAAGTAACGCTACTCATTCTCAAGCAACGCTACTCATTCTCAAGGAACGCTACTCATTTTCAAGCAACGCTACTCATTGTGAAGCAACGCTAATCATTCTCAAGCAACGCTACTCATTGTCAAGCAACACTACTCAATCTCAAGCAACGGTACTCATTGTTAAGCAACGCTACTCTTTGTTAAGCAACGATACTCATTGTTAAGTAACGCTACTTATTCTGAAGCAACGCTACTCATTCTCAAGGAACGCAACTCATTTTCAAGCAACGCTATTCATTGAATAACAACGCTACTCATTCTCAAACAACGTTACTCATTGTCAAGCAACGTTACTCATTCTCAAGCAACGTTACTCATTCTCAAGCAATGTCAATCATAGTCAAGTAACGCTACTCATAGTCAAGCAACGCTACTTATAGTCAAGCAACGCTACTCATTGTTAAGCAACGCTACTCATTCTCAAGCAACGCTACTCATTCTCAAGCAACGCTACTCATTGTCAAGCAACGCAATTCATTGTCAAGCATCGCTACTCATTCTCAAGCAACGCTACTCATTCTCAAACCACGCTACTCATTGTCAAACAACGCTACTCATTCTCAAGCAACGGTACTCATTCTCAAGCAACGCTACTCATTCTCAATAAACGCTACTCATTCTTAAGCAACGCTACTCATTCTCAAGCAATGCTACTCATTGTTAATCAACGCTAATCATTCTCAAGCAACTCTAATCATTCTCAAGCAACGCTACTCATTCTCAAGCATCGCTTCTAATTCTCAAGAAACGCTACTCATTCTCAAGCAACGCTACTCATTCTCAAGCAACGCTACTCATTCACAAGCAACGCTACTCATTCTCAAGCAACGCTACTTATTCTTAAACAACGCTACTCATTCTCAAGAAACGCTACTCATTCTCAAGCAACACTACTCATTCTCAAGCAACGCTACTCCTTGTTAAGCAACGCTGCTCATTGTTAAGCAACGCTACTCATTCTCAAGCAACTCTACTCATTCTTAAGCAACGCTACTCATTATCAAGCAACGTTACTCATTGTTAAGCAACGCTTCTCTTTGTTAAGCTACGATACTCATTGCTAAGCAACGCTACTCATTCTCAAGCAACGCTTCTCATTCTCAAGAAACGCTACTCATTCTCAAGCAACGCTACTCATTCTCAAGCAACTCTACTCATTCTCAAGCAACGGAACTCATTCTCAATAAACGCTACTCATTCTCAAGCAACGCTACTCATTGTTAAGCAACGCTGCTCATTGTTAAGGAACGCTACTTATTCTCTAGCAACTCTATTCATTCTCAAGCAATGCTACTCATTCTCAAGCAACGCTACTCATTCTCAAGCAACTCTACTCATTCTCAAGCAACGCTACTCATTCTCAAGAAACGCTACTCATTCTCAAGCAACGCTACTCATTGTTAAGCAACGCTACTCATTCTCAAGCAACGCTTCTCATTCTCAAGCAAAGCTACTCATTCTTAAGAAACGCTACTCATTCTTAAGCAACACTACTGATTCTCAAGCAACGCTACTCATTCTCAAGCAACGCTACTCATTCTCAAGCAACGCTACTCATTCTCATGCAACGCTTCTTATTCTTTAGCAACGCTACTCATTCTCAAGCAACGCTACTCATTCTCAAGCAACGCTACTCATTCTCAAGCAAAGCTACTCATTGTTAAGCAACACTTCTCATTGTTAAGCAACGCTACTCATTCTCAAGCAACGCTACTCATTCTCAAGCAACGCTTCTTATTCTCAAGCAACGCTACTCATTCTCAAGCAACGCTACTCATTATCAAGCATCGCTACTAATTCTCAAGAAACGCTACTCATTCTCAAGCAACGCTACTCATTCTCAAGTAACGCTTCTTATTCTTAAGCAACGCTACTCATTCTCAAGCAACGGTACTCATTCTCAAGCAACGCTACTCATTCTCAAGCATCGCTACTAATTCTCAAGAAACGCTACTCATTCTCAAGCAACGCTACTCATTCTCTAGCAACGCTTCTTATTCCTAAGAAACGCTACTCATTCTCAAGCAACGGTACTCATTCTCAAGCAACGCTACTTATTCTCAAGCAACGCTACTCATTCTCAAGCAACGCTACTCATTCTCAAGCAACGCTTCTTATTCTTAAGCAACGCTACTCATTCTCAAGCAACGCTACTCATTCTCGAGCAACTCTACTCATTCTCAAGCAACGCTACTCATTCTCAAGAAACGCTTCTCATTCTCAAGCAACGCTACTCATTGTTAAGCAAAGCTACTCCTTGTTAAGTAACGATACTCATTGTTAAGCAACGCTACTCATTCTCAAGCAACGCTACTCATTGTTAAGCAACGCTGCTCATTGTTAAGCAACGCTACTCATTCTCAAGCAACGCTTCTCATTCTCAAGCAAAGCTACTCATTCTTAAGAAACGCTACTCATTCTTAAGCAACGCTACTGATTCTCAAGCAACGCTACTCATTCTCAAGCAACGCTACTCATTCTCAAGCAACGCTACTCATTCTCATGCAACGCTTCTTATTCTTAAGCAACGCTACTCATTCTCAAGCAACGGTACTCATTCTCAAGCAACGCTACTCATTCTCAAGCATCGCTACTAATTCTCAAGAAACGCTACTCATTCTCAAACAACGCAACTCATTCTCAAGCAACGCTTCTTATTCCTAAGCAACGCTACTCATTCTCAAGCAGCGGTACTCATTCTCAAGCAACGCTACTTATTCTCAAGCAACGCTACTCATTCTCAAGCAACGCTACTCATTCTCAAGCAACGCTTCTTATTCTTAAGCAACGCTACTCATTCTCAAGCAACGCTACTCATTCTCAAGCAACGCTTCTTATTCTTAAGAAACGCTACTCATTCTCAAGCAACGCTACTCATTCTCAAGCCACGCTACTCATTCTCAAGCAATGCTACTCATTGTTAATCAACGCTACTCATTCTCAAGCAACTCTACTCATTCTCAAGCAACGCTACTCATTCTCAAGTAACGCTTCTTATTCTTAAGCAACGCTACTCATTCTCAAGCAACGGTACTCATTCTCAAGCAACGCTACTCATTCTCAAGCATCGCTACTAATTCTCAAGAAACGCTGCTCATTCTCAAGCAACGCTACTCATTCTCAAGCAACGGTACTCAATCTCAAGCAACGCTACTCATTCTCAAGCAACGCTACTCATTCTCAAGCAACGCTACTCATTTTCAAGCAATGCTACTCATTGTTAATCAACGCTACTCATTCTCAAGCAACTATACTCATTCTCAAGCAACGCTTCTCATTGTTAAGCAACGCTACTCATTGTTAAGCAACGCTGCTCATTGTTAAGCAACGCTACTCATACTCAAGCAACGCTACTCATTCTCAAACAACGCTGCTCATTCTCAAGCAACGCTACTCATTGTTAAGCAACGCTGCTCATTGTTAAGCAACGCTACTCATTCTCAAGCAACGCTACTCATTCTCAAGAAACGTTACTCATTCTCAAGCAACGCTACTCATTCTCAAGCAACTCTACTCATTCTCAAGCAACGCTACTCATTCTAAATCAACGCAACTCATTCTCAAGCAACGCTTCTTATTCTCAAGCAACGCTACTCATTCTCAAGCAACGGTACTCATTCTCAAGCAACGCTACTCATTCTCAAGCATCACTACTCATTCTCAAGCAACGCTACTCTTTCTCAAGCATCACTACTAATTCTCAAGAATCGCTACTCATTCTTAAGCAACGCTACTCATTCTCAAGCAACGCTTCTTATTCTTAAGCAACGCTACTCATTCTCAAGCAACGGTACTCATTCTCAAGCAACGCTACTCATTCTCAAGCAACGCTACTCATTCTCAAGCAACGCTACTCATTCTCAAGCAATGCTACTCATTGTTAATCAACGCTACTCATTCTCAAGCAACTCTACTCATTCTCAAGCAACGTTACTCATTCTCAAGCAACGCTACTCATTGTTAAGCAACTCTACTCATTCTCAAGCAACGCTACTCATTCTCAAGCAACGCAACTCATTCTCAAGCAACTCTACTCATTCTCAAGCAACGCGTCTCATTCTCAAGAAACGCTACTCATTCTCAAGCAACGCTACTCATTGTTAAGCAACGCTACACTGTGTTAAGTAACGATACTCATTCTCAAGCAACGCTTCTTATTCTCAAGCAACGCTACTCATTCTCAAGCAACGGTACTCATTTTCAAGCAACGCTACTCATTCTCAAGCATCACTACTAATTCTCAAGAATCGCTACTCATTCTCAAGCAACGCTACTTCTTCTCAAGCAACTCTTCTTATTCTTAAGCAACGCTACTCATTCTCAAGCAACGGTACTCATTCTCAAGCAACGCTACTCATTCTCAAGCAACGCTACTCATTCTCAAGCAACGCTACTCATTCTCAAGCAATGCTACTCATTGTTAATCAACGCTACTCATTCTCAAGCAACTCTACTCATTCTCAAGCAACGTTACTCATTCTCAAGCAACGCTACTCATTGTTAAGCAAATCTACTCATTATCCAGCAACGCTACTCATTCTCAAGCAACTCTACTCATTCTCAAGCAACGCTACTCATTCTCAAGTAACGCTTCTTATTCTTAAGCAACGCTACTCATTCTCAAGCAACGGTACTCATTCTCAAGCAACGCTACTCATTCTCAAGCATCGCTACTAATTCTCAAGAAACGCTGCTCATTCTCAAGCAACGCTACTCATTCTCAAGCAACGGTACTCAATCTCAAGCAACGCTACTCATTCTCAAGCAACGCTACTCATTCTCAAGCAACGCTACTCATTCTCAAGCAATGCTACTCATTGTTAATCAACGCTACTCATTCTCAAGCAACTATACTCATTCTCAAGCAACGCTTCTCATTGTTAAGCAACGCTACTCATTGTTAAGCAACGCTGCTCATTGTTAAGCAACGCTACTCATACTCAAGCAACGCTACTCATTCTCAAACAACGCTGCTCATTCTCAAGCAACGCTACTCATTGTTAAGCAACGCTGCTCATTGTTAAGCAACGCTACTCATTCTCAAGCAACGCTACTCATTCTCAAGAAACGTTACTCATTCTCAAGCAACGCTACTCATTCTCAAGCAACTCTACTCATTCTCAAGCAACGCTACTCATTCTAAATCAACGCAACTCATTCTCAAGCAACGCTTCTTATTCTCAAGCAACGCTACTCATTCTCAAGCAACGGTACTCATTCTCAAGCAACGCTACTCATTCTCAAGCATCACTACTCATTCTCAAGCAACGCTACTCTTTCTCAAGCATCACTACTAATTCTCAAGAATCGCTACTCATTCTTAAGCAACGCTACTCATTCTCAAGCAACGCTTCTTATTCTTAAGCAACGCTACTCATTCTCAAGCAACGGTACTCATTCTCAAGCAACGCTACTCATTCTCAAGCAACGCTACTCATTCTCAAGCAACGCTACTCATTCTCAAGCAATGCTACTCATTGTTAATCAACGCTACTCATTCAAAGCAACTCTACTCATTCTCAAGCAACGTTACTCATTTTCAAGCAACGCTACTCATTGTTAAGCAACTCTACTCATTCTCAAGCAACGCTACTCATTCTCAAGCAACGCAACTCATTCTCAAGCAACTCTACTCATTCTCAAGCAACGCGTCTCATTCTCAAGAAACGCTACTCATTCTCAAGCAACGCTACTCATTGTTAAGCAACGCTACACTTTGTTAAGTAACGATACTCATTCTCAAGCAACGCTTCTTATTCTCAAGCAACGCTACTCATTCTCAAGCAACGGTACTCATTTTCAAGCAACGCTACTCATTCTCAAGCATCACTACTAATTCTCAAGAATCGCTACTCATTCTCAAGCAACGCTACTTCTTCTCAAGCAACTCTTCTTATTCTTAAGCAACGCTACTCATTCTCAAGCAACGGTACTCATTCTCAAGCAACGCTACTCATTCTCAAGCAACGCTACTCATTCTCAAGCAACGCTACTCATTCTCAAGCAATGCTACTCATTGTTAATCAACGCTACTCATTCTCAAGCAACTCTACTCATTCTCAAGCAACGTTACTCATTCTCAAGCAACGCTACTCATTGTTAAGCAAATCTACTCATTATCCAGCAACGCTACTCATTCTCAAGCAACGCTACTCATTCTCAAGCAACTCTACTCATTCTCAAGCAACGCTACTCATTCTCAAGAAACGCTACTCATTCTCAAGCAAAGCTACTCATTGTTAAGCAACGCTACACTTTGTTAAGCAACGATACTCATTGTTAAGCAACGCTACTCATTCTCAAGCAACGCTACTCATTCTCAAGTAACGCAACTCATTCTCAAGCAACGCTACTCATTCTCAAGCAACGCTACTCATTCTCAAGCAACGCTACTCATTCTCAAGCAACGCTACTCATTCTCAAGCAACGCTACTCATTCTCAAGCAACGCTTCTCTTTGTTAAGCAACAATACTCATTCTTAAGCTACGCTACTCATTCTCAAGCAACGCTACTCATTCTCAAGTAACGCAACTCATTCTCAAACAAAGCTACTCATTCTCAAGCAACGGTACTCATTGTCAAGCAACGCTACTCATTGTCAAGCATCGCTACTCGTTCTCAAGCAACGCTACTAACTCTCAAGAAACGCTACTCATTCTCAAGCAACGCTTCTCATTCTCAAGCAACGCTACTCATTGTGAAGCAACTCTGCTCATTGTTAAGCAACGCTACTCATTGTCAAAGAACGCTACTCATTGTCAAGCAACGCTATTCATTGTATAACAACGCTACTCATTCTCAAACAACGCTACTCATTCTCAAGCAACGCTATTCATTCTCAAGCAACGCTTCTCATTCTCAAGCAACGCTACTCATTGTCAAGCATCGCTACTCATTCTCAAGCAAACCTACTCATTCTCAAGAAACGCTACTCATTCTCAAGCAACGCTGCTCATTGTCAAGCATCGCTACTTATTCTCAAGCAACGCTACTCATTCTCAAGAAACGCTACTCATTCTCAAGCAACGCTACTCATTGTTAAGCAACGCTTCTCTATGTTAAGAAACAATACTCATTGTTAAACAACGCTACTCATTCTCAAGTAACGCAACTCATTCTCAAGCAACGCTACTCATTCTCAAGCTACGGTACTCATTGTCAAGCAACGCTACTCATTGTCAAGCATCGCTACTCATTCTCAAGCAACACTACTCATTCTCAAGCAACGCTACTCATTCTCAAGCAACGCTACTAATTCTCAAGAAACGCTACTCATTCTCACGAAATGTTTCTCATTCTCAAGCAACGCTACTCATTCTCAAGCAACGCTACTCATTCTCAAGCAACGCTTCTTATTCTTAAGCAACGCTACTCATTCTCAAGCAACGCTACTCATTGTCAAACAATGCTACTCATTCTCAAGCAGCGGCACTCATTCTCATTAAACGCTACTCATTCTCAAGCAATGCTACTCATTGTTAATCAACGCTACTCATTCTCAAGCAACTCTACTTATTCTCAAGCAACGCTACTCATTCTCAAGCAACGCTACTAATTCTCAAGAAACGCTACTCATTCTCAAGCAACGCTACTCATTCTCAAGCAACGCTACTCATTCTCAAGCAACGCTACTCATTGTTAAGCAACGCTGCTCATTGTTAAGCAACGCTACTCATTCTCAAGCAACGCTACTCATTCTCATGAAACGCTACTCATTTTTAAGCAACGCTACTCATTCTCAAGCAACTCTGCTCATTCTCAAGCAACGCTACTCATTCTCAAGAAACGCTACTCATTCTCAAGCAACGCTACTCATTGTTAAGCAACGCTTCTCTATGTTAAGAAACAATACTCATTGTTAAACAACGCTACTCATTCTCAAGTAACGCAACTCATTCTCAAGCAACGCTACTCATTCTCAAGCAACGGTACTCATTGTCAAGCAACGCTACTCATTGTCAAGCATCGCTACTCATTCTCAAGCAACGCTACTCATTCTCAAGCAACGCTACTCATTCTCAAGCAACGCTACTAATTCTCAAGAAACGCTACTCATTCTCACGCAACGTTACTCATTCTCAAGCAACGCTACTCATTCTCAAGCAACGCTACTCATTCTCAAGCAACGCTTCTTATTCTTAAGCAACGCTACTCATTCTCAAGCAACGCTGCTCATTGTCAAACAATGCTACTCATTCTCAAGCAGCGGCACTCATTCTCATTAAACGCTACTCATTCTCAAGCAATGCTACTCATTGTTAATCAACGCTACTCATTCTCAAGCAACTCTACTCATTCTAAAGCAACGCTACTCATTCACAAGCAACGCTACTAATTCTCAAGAAACGCTACTCATTCTCAAGCAACGCTACTCATTCTCAAGCAACGCTACTCATTCTCAAGCAACGCTACTCATTGTTAAGCAACGCTGCTCATTGTTAAGCAACGCTACTCATTCTCAAGCAACGCTACTCATTCTCATGAAACGCTACTCATTCTCAAGCAACGCTACTCATTGTTAAGCAACGCTTCTCTTTGTTAAGCAACGATACTCATTGTAAAGCAATGCTACTCATTCTCAAGCAACGCTACTCATTCTCAAGCAACTCTGCTCATTCTCAAGCAACGCTACTCATTCTCAAGAAACGGTACTCATTCTCAAGCAACGCTACTCATTGTTAAGCAACGCTTCTCTTTGTTAAGCAACGATACTCATTGTAAAGCAATGCTACTCATTCTCAAGCTACGATACTCATTCTCAAGAAACGCTACTCATTCTCAAGCAACGCTACTCATTGGTAAGCAACGCATCTCTTTATTAAGCAACGATACTCATTGTTAAGCAACGCTACTCATTCTCAAGCAACGCTACTCATTCTCAAGTAACGCAACTCATTCTCAAGCAACGCTACTCATTCTCAAGCAACGCTACTAATTCTCAAGAAACGCTACTCATTCTCAAGCAACGCTTCTTATTCTCAAGCAATGCTACTCATTGTTAAGCAACACTGCTCATTGTTAAGCAACGCTACTCATTGTCAAACAACGCTACTCATTGTCAAGCAACGCTATTCATTGAATAACAACGCTACTCATTCTCAAACAACGTTACTCAATGTCAAGCAACTTTACTCATTCTCAAGCAACGCTACTCATTCACAAGCAAAGCTACTCATTCTTAAGAAAAGCTACTCATTCTCAAGCAACGCTACTCATTGTCAAGCATCGCTACTCATTCTCAAGCAACGCTACTCATTCTCAAGCAACGCTACTCATTCTCAAGCAACGCTACTCATTTTGAAGCAATGCTACTCATTGTTAAGCAACGCTACTCATTGTTGAGCAACGCTACTCATTCTCAAGCAACGTTATTCATTTTTAAGTAACGCTACTCATTCTCAAGCAACGCTACTCATTCTCATGGAACGTTACTCATTCTCAAGCAACGCTACTCATTGTGAAGCAACGCTACTCATTCTCAAGCAACGCTACTCATTGTCAAGCAACACTACTCATTCTCAAGCAACGCTACTCATTGTGAAGCAACGCTACTCTTTCTCAAGCAACGCTACTCATTCGCAAGCAACGCTACTCATTCTCAAGCAACGCTACTCATTTTCAAGCAATGCTACTCATTGTTAAGCAACGCTACTCATTGTTGAGCAACGCTACTCATTCTCAAGCAACGTTATTCATTCTCAAGTAACGCTTCTCATTCTCAAGCAACGTTACTCATTCTCAAGGAACGCAATCATTCTCAAGCAACGCTACTCATTCTCAAGCAACGCTACTCATTGTGAAGCAACGCTACACATTCTCAAGCAACGCTACTCATTGTCAAGCAACACTTCTCATTCTCAAGCAACGCTACTAATTCTCAAGAAACGCTACTCATTCTCAAGCAACGCTACTCATTCTCAAGCAACGCTACTCATTCTCAAGCAACGCTACTCATTGTTAAGCAACGCTGCTCATTGTTAAGCAACGCTACTCATTCTCAAGCAACGCTACTCATTCTCATCTAACGCTACTCATTCTCAAGCAACGCTACTCATTCTCAAGCAACGCTACTCATTCTCAAGCAACGCTACTCATTGTTAAGTAACGCTTCTCTTTGTTAAGCAACGATACTCATTGTTAAGCAATACTACTCATTCTCAAGCAACGCTACTCATTCTCAAGAAACGCTACTCATTCTCAAGCAACGCTACTCATTGGTAAGCAACGCTTCTCTTTATTTAGCAACGATACTCATTGTTAAGCAACGCTACTCATTCTCAAGCAACGCTACTCATTCTCAAGTAACGCAACTCATTCTCAAGCAACGCTACTCATTCTCAAGCAACGCTACTTATTCTCAAGAAACGCTACTCATTCTCAATCAACGCTTCTCATTCTCAAGCAATGCTACTCATTGTTAAGCAACGCTGCTCATTGTTAAGCAACGCTACTCATTGTCAAGCAACGCTATTCATTTAATAACAACGCTACTCATTCTCAAACAACGTTACTCAATGTCAAGCAAATTTACTCATTCTCAAGCAACGCTACTCATTCACAAGCAAAGCTACTCATTCTCAAGAAAAGCTACTCATTCTCAAGCAACGCTACTCATTGTCAAGCATCGCTACTCATTCTCAAGCAACGCAACTCATTCTCAAGCAACGCTACTCATTCTCAAGCAACGCTACTCATTTTGAAGCAATGCTACTCATTCTCAAGCAACGCTACTCATTTTGAAGCAATGCTACTCATTGTTAAGCAACGCTACTCATTGTTGAACAACGCTACTCATTCTCAAGCAACGTTATTCATTCTCAAGTAACGCTACTCATTCTCAAGCAACGCTTCTCATTCTCAAGGAACGCTACTCATTCTCAAGCAACGCTACTCATTGTGAAGCAACGCTACTCATTCTCAAGCAACGCTACTCATTGTCAAGCAACACTTCGCATTCTCAAGCAACGGTACTCATTCTCAAGAAACGCTACTCATTCTCAAGCAACGCTACTCATTGTGAAGCAACGCTACTCATTCTCAAGCAACGCTACTCATTGTCAAGCAACACTACTCATTCTCAAGCAACGCTACTCATTGTGAAGCAACGCTACTCATTCTCAAGCAACGCTACTCATTTTCAAGCAACACTACTCATTCTCAAGCAACGCTAATCATTGGGAAGCAACGCTACTCATTCTCAAGCAACGCTACTCATTGTCAAGCAACACTACTCATTCTCAAGCAACGGTACTCATTGTTAAGCAACGCTACTCTTTGTTAAGCAACGATACTCATTGTTAAGTAACGCTACTTATTCTCAAGCAAGGCTACTCACTCTCAAGTAACGCAACTCATTCTCAAGCAACGCTATTCATTGTATAACAACGCTACTCATTCTCAAACAACGTTACTATTTGTCAAGCAACGTTACTCATTCTCAAGCAATGCCAATTATGGTCAAGTAACGCTACTCATAGTCAAGCAACGCTACTCATAGTCAAGCAACTCTACTCATTCTCAAGCAACGCTACTCATTCTCAAGAAACGCTACTCATTCTCAAGCAAAGCTACTCATTGTTAAGCAACGCTGCTCATTGTTAAGCAACGCTACTCATACTCAAGCAACGCTACTCATTCTCAAACAACGCTGCTCATTCTCAAGCAACGATACTCATTGTTAAGCAACGCTGCTCATTGTTAAGCAACGCTACTCATTCTCAAGCAACGCTACTCATTCTCAAGAAACGTTACTCATTCTCAAGCAACGCTACTCATTCTCAAGCAACTCTACTCATTCTCAAGAAACGCTACTCATTCTCAAGCAAAGCTACTCATTGTTAAGCAACGCTGCTCATTGTTCAGCAACGCTACTCATACTCAAGCAACGCTACTCATTCTCAAACAACGCTGCTCATTCTCAAGCAACGATACTCATTGTTAAGCAACGCTGCTCATTGTTAAGCAACGCTACTCATTCTCAAGCAACGCTACTCATTCTCAAGAAACGTTACTCATTCTCAAGCAACGCTACTCATTCTCAAGCAACTCTACTCATTCTCAAGCAACGCTACTCATTCTAAATCAACGCAACTCATTCTCAAGCAACGCTTCTTATTCTCAAGCAACGCTACTCATTCTCAAGCAACGGTACTCATTCTCAAGCAACGCTACTCATTCTCAAGCCTCACTACTCATTCTCAAGCAACGCTACTCTTTCTCAAGCATCACTACTAATTCTCAAGAATCGCTACTCATTCTTAAGCAACGCTACTCATTCTCAAGCAACGCTTCTTATTCTTAAGCAACGCTACTCATTCTCAAGCAACGGTACTCATTCTCAAGCAACGCTACTCATTCTCAAGCAACGCTACTCATTCTCAAGCAACGCTACTCATTCTAAAGCAATGCTACTCATTGTTAATCAACGCTACTCATTCTCAAGCAACTCTACTCATTCTCAAGCAACGTTACTCATTCTCAAGCAACGCTACTCATTGTTAAGCAACTCTTCTCATTCTCAAGCAACGCTACTCATTCTCAAGCAACGCAACTCATTCTCAAGCAACTCTACTCATTCTCAAGCAACGCGTCTCATTCTCAAGAAACGCTACTCATTCTCAAGCAACGCTACTCATTGTTAAGCAACGCTACACTTTGTTAAGCAACGATACTCATTCTCAAGCAACGCTTCTTATTCTCAAGCAACGCTACTCATTCTCAAGCAAAGCTACTCATTGTCAAACAACGCTACTCATTCTCAAGCAACGGTACTCATTTTCAAGCAACGCTACTCATTCTCAAGCAACGGTACTCATTCTCAAGCAACGCTACTCATTCTCAAGCAACGCTACTCATTCTCAAGCAACGCTACTCATTCTCAAGCAATGCTACTCATTGTTAATCAACGCTACTCATTCTCAAGCAACTCTACTCATTCTCAAGCAACGTTACTCATTCTTAAGCAACGCTACTCATTGTTAAGCAAATCTACTCATTATCCAGCAACGCTACTCATTCTCAAGCAACGCTACTCATTCTCAAGCAACTCTACTCATTCTCAAGCAACGCTACTCATTCTCAAGAAACGCTACTCATTCTCAAGCAAAGCTACTCATTGTTAAGCAACGCTACACTTTGTTAAGCAACGATACTCATTGTTAAGCAACGCTACTCATTTTGAAGCAATGCTACTCATTGTTAAGCAACGCTACTCATTGTTGAACAACGCTACTCATTCTCAAGCAACGTTATTCATTCTCAAGTAACGCTACTCATTCTCAAGCAACGCTTCTCATTCTCAAGGAACGCTACTCATTCTCAAGCAACGCTACTCATTGTGAAGCAACGCTACTCATTCTCAAGCAACGCTTCTCATTGTCAAGCAACACTTCGCATTCTCAAGCAACGGTACTCATTCTCAAGAAACGCTACTCATTCTCAAGCAACGCTACTCATTGTGAAGCAACGCTACTCATTCTCAAGCAACGCTACTCATTGTCAAGCAACACTACTCATTCTCAAGCAACGCTACTCATTGTGAAGCAACGCTACTCATTCTCAAGCAACGCTACTCATTTTCAAGCAACACTACTCATTCTCAAGCAACGCTAATCATTGGGAAGCAACGCTACTCATTCTCAAGCAACGCTACTCATTGTCAAGCAACACTACTCATTCTCAAGCAACGGTACTCATTGTTAAGCAACGCTACTCTTTGTTAAGCAACGATACTCATTGTTAAGTAACGCTACTTATTCTCAAGCAAGGCTACTCACTCTCAAGTAACGCAACTCATTCTCAAGCAACGCTATTCATTGTATAACAACGCTACTCATTCTCAAACAACGTTACTATTTGTCAAGCAACGTTACTCATTCTCAAGCAATGCCAATTATGGTCAAGTAACGCTACTCATAGTCAAGCAACGCTACTCATAGTCAAGCAACTCTACTCATTCTCAAGCAACGCTACTCATTCTCAAGAAACGCTACTCATTCTCAAGCAAAGCTACTCATTGTTAAGCAACGCTGCTCATTGTTAAGCAACGCTACTCATACTCAAGCAACGCTACTCATTCTCAAACAACGCTGCTCATTCTCAAGCAACGATACTCATTGTTAAGCAACGCTGCTCATTGTTAAGCAACGCTACTCATTCTCAAGCAACGCTACTCATTCTCAAGAAACGTTACTCATTCTCAAGCAACGCTACTCATTCTCAAGCAACTCTACTCATTCTCAAGAAACGCTACTCATTCTCAAGCAAAGCTACTCATTGTTAAGCAACGCTGCTCATTGTTAAGCAACGCTACTCATACTCAAGCAACGCTACTCATTCTCAAACAACGCTGCTCATTCTCAAGCAACGATACTCATTGTTAAGCAACGCTGCTCATTGTTAAG
Source organism: Procambarus clarkii (assembly GCF_040958095.1). Classification (NCBI taxonomy): domain Eukaryota; kingdom Metazoa; phylum Arthropoda; class Malacostraca; order Decapoda; family Cambaridae; genus Procambarus; species Procambarus clarkii. The sequence continues at coordinate 39,389,940 of NC_091178.1, read as the reverse complement.
CAACGCTACTCATTCTCAAGCAACGCTACTCATTCTCAAGAAACGTTACTCATTCTCAAGCAACGCTACTCATTCTCAAGCAACTCTACTCATTCTCAAGCAACGCTACTCATTCTAAATCAACGCAACTCATTCTCAAGCAACGCTTCTTATTCTCAAGCAACGCTACTCATTCTCAAGCAACGGTACTCATTCTCAAGCAACGCTACTCATTCTCAAGCCTCACTACTCATTCTCAAGCAACGCTACTCTTTCTCAAGCATCACTACTAATTCTCAAGAATCGCTACTCATTCTTAAGCAACGCTACTCATTCTCAAGCAACGCTTCGTATTCTTAAGCAACGCTACTCATTCTCAAGCAACGGTACTCATTCTCAAGCAACGCTACTCATTCTCAAGCAACGCTACTCATTCTCAAGCAACGCTACTCATTCTAAAGCAATGCTACTCATTGTTAATCAACGCTACTCATTCTCAAGCAACTCTACTCATTCTCAAGCAACGTTACTCATTCTCAAGCAACGCTACTCATTGTTAAGCAACTCTTCTCATTCTCAAGCAACGCTACTCATTCTCAAGCAACGCAACTCATTCTCAAGCAACTCTACTCATTCTCAAGCAACGCGTCTCATTCTCAAGAAACGCTACTCATTCTCAAGCAACGCTACTCATTGTTAAGCAACGCTACACTTTGTTAAGCAACGATACTCATTCTCAAGCAACGCTTCTTATTCTCAAGCAACGCTACTCATTCTCAAGCAAAGCTACTCATTGTCAAACAACGCTACTCATTCTCAAGCAACGGTACTCATTTTCAAGCAACGCTACTCATTCTCAAGCAACGGTACTCATTCTCAAGCAACGCTACTCATTCTCAAGCAACGCTACTCATTCTCAAGCAACGCTACTCATTCTCAAGCAATGCTACTCATTGTTAATCAACGCTACTCATTCTCAAGCAACTCTACTCATTCTCAAGCAACGTTACTCATTCTTAAGCAACGCTACTCATTGTTAAGCAAATCTACTCATTATCCAGCAACGCTACTCATTCTCAAGCAACGCTACTCATTCTCAAGCAACTCTACTCATTCTCAAGCAACGCTACTCATTCTCAAGAAACGCTACTCATTCTCAAGCAAAGCTACTCATTGTTAAGCAACGCTACACTTTGTTAAGCAACGATACTCATTGTTAAGCAACGCTACTCATTCTCAAGCAACGCTACTCATTCTCAAGTAACGCAACTCATTCTCAAGCAACGCTACTCATTCTCAAGCAACGCTACTCATTCTCAAGCAACGCTACTCATTCTCAAGCAACGCTACTCATTCTCAAGCAACGCTACTCATTCTCAAGCAACGCTTCTCTTTGTTAAGCAACAATACTCATTCTTAAGCTACGCTACTCATTCTCAAGCAATGCTACTCATTTTCAAGTAACGCAACTCATTCTCAAACAAAGCTACTCATTCTCAAGCAACGGTACTCATTGTCAAGCAACGCTACTCATTGTCAAGCATCGCTACTCCTTCTCAAGCAACGCTACTAACTCTAAAGAAACGCTACTCATTCTCAAGCAACGCTTCTCATTCTCAAGCAACGCTACTCATTGTGAAGCAACTCTGCTCATTGTTAAGCAACGCTACTCATTGTCAAAGAACGCTACTCATTGTCAAGCAACGCTATTCATTGTATAACAACGCTACTCATTCTCAAACAACGCTACTCATTCTCAAGCAACGCTATTCATTCTCAAGCAACGCTTCTCATTCTCAAGCAACGCTACTCATTGTCAAGCATCGCTACTCATTCTCAAGCAAAGCTACTCATTCTCAAGAAACGCTACTCATTCTCAAGCAACGCTGCTCATTGTCAAGCATCGCTACTTATTCTCAAGCAACGCTACTCATTCTCAAGAAACGCTACTCATTCTCAAGCAACGATACTCATTGTTAAGCAACGCTTCTCTATGTTAAGAAACAATACTCATTGTTAAACAACGCTACTCATTCTCAAATAACGCAACTCATTCTCAAGCAACGCTACTCATTCTCAAGCAACGGTACTCATTGTCAAGCAACGCTACTCATTGTCAAGCATCGCTACTCATTCTCAAGCAACACTACTCATTCTCAAGCAACGCTACTCATTCTCAAGCAACGCTACTAATTCTCAAGAAACGCTACTCATTCTCACGAAATGTTTCTCATTCTCAAGCAACGCTACTCATTCTCAAGCAACGCTACTCATTCTCAAGCAACGCTTCTTATTCTTAAGCAACGCTACTCATTCTCAAGCAACGCTACTCATTGTCAAACAATGCTACTCATTCTCAAGCAGCGGCACTCATTCTCATTAAACGCTACTCATTCTCAAGCAATGCTACTCATTGTTAATCAACGCTACTCATTCTCAAGCAACTCTACTTATTCTCAAGCAACGCTACTCATTCTCAAGCAACGCTACTAATTCTCAAGAAACGCTACTCATTCTCAAGCAACGCTACTCATTCTCAAGCAACGCTACTCATTCTCAAGCAACGCTACTCATTGTTAAGCAACGCTGCTCATTGTTAAGCAACGCTACTCATTCTCAAGCAACGCTACTCATTCTCATGAAACGCTACTCATTTTTAAGCAACGCTACTCATTCTCAAGCAACTCTGCTCATTCTCAAGCAACGCTACTCATTCTCAAGAAACGCTACTCATTCTCAAGCAACGCTACTCATTGTTAAGCAACGCTTCTCTATGTTAAGAAACAATACTCATTGTTAAACAACGCTACTCATTCTCAAGTAACGCAACTCATTCTCAGGCAACGCTACTCATTCTCAAGCAACGGTACTCATTGTCAAGCAACGCTACTCATTGTCAAGCATCGCTACTCATTCTCAAGCAACGCTACTCATTCTCAAGCAACGCTACTCATTCTCAAGCAACGCTACTAATTCTCAAGAAACGCTACTCATTCTCACGCAACGTTACTCATTCTCAAGCAACGCTACTCATTCTCAAGCAACGCTACTCATTCTCAAGCAACGCTTCTTATTCTTAAGCAACGCTACTCATTCTCAAGCAACGCTGCTCATTGTCAAACAATGCTACTCATTCTCAAGCAGCGGCACTCATTCTCATTAAACGCTACTCATTCTCAAGCAATGCTACTCATTGTTAATCAACGCTACTCATTCTCAAGCAACTCTACTCATTCTAAAGCAACGCTACTCATTCACAAGCAACGCTACTAATTCTCAAGAAACGCTACTCATTCTCAAGCAACGCTACTCATTCTCAAGCAACGCTACTCATTCTCAAGCAACGCTACTCATTGTTAAGCAACGCTGCTCATTGTTAAGCAACGCTACTCATTCTCAAGCAACGCTACTCATTCTCATGAAACGCTACTCATTTTTAAGCAACGCTACTCATTCTCTAGCAACTCTGCTCATTCTCAAGCAACGCTACTCATTCTCAAGAAACGGTACTCATTCTCAAGCAACGCTACTCATTGTTAAGCAACGCTTCTCTTTGTTAAGCAACGATACTCATTGTAAAGCAATGCTACTCATTCTCAAGCTACGCTACTCATTCTCAAGAAACGCTACTCATTCTCAAGCAACGCTACTCATTGGTAAGCAACGCATCTCTTTATTAAGCAACGATACTCATTGTTAAGCAACGCTACTCATTCTCAAGCAACGCTACTCATTCTCAAGTAACGCAACTCATTCTCAAGCAACGCTACTCATTCTCAAGCAACGCTACTAATTCTCAAGAAACGCTACTCATTCTCAAGCAACGCTTCTTATTCTCAAGCAATGCTACTCATTGTTATGCAACACTGCTCATTGTTAAGCAACGCTACTCATTGTCAAACAACGCTACTCATTGTCAAGCAACGCTATTCATTGAATAACAACGCTACTCATTCTCAAATAACGTTACTCAATGTCAAGCAACTTTACTCATTCTCAAGCAACGCTACTCATTCACAAGCAAAGCTACTCATTCTTAAGAAAAGCTACTCATTCTCAAGCAACGCTACTCATTGTCAAGCATCGCTACTCATTCTCAAGCAACGCTACTCATTCTCAAGCAACGCTACTCATTCTCAAGCAACGCTTCTCATTTTGAAGCAATGCTACTCATTGTTAAGCAACGCTACTCATTGTTGAGCAACGCTACTCATTCTCAAGCAACGTTATTCATTTTTAAGTAACGCTACTCATTCTCATGGAACGTTACTCATTCTCAAGCAACGCTACTCATTGTGAAGCAACGCTACTCATTCTCAAGCAACGCTACTCATTGTCAAGCAACACTACTCATTCTCAAGCAACGCTACTCATTGTGAAGCAACGCTACTCATTCTCAAGCAACGCTACTCATTCGCAAGCAACGCTACTCATTCTCAAGCAACGCTACTCATTTTCAAGCAATGCTACTCATTGTTAAGCAACGCTACTCATTGTTGAGCAACGCTACTCATTCTCAAGCAACGTTATTCATTCTCAAGTAACGCTTCTCATTCTCAAGCAACGTTACTCATTCTCAAGGAACGCAATCATTCTCAAGCAACGCTACTCATTCTCAAGCAACGCTACTCATTGTGAAGCAACGCTACACATTCTCAAGCAACGCTACTCATTGTCAAGCAACACTTCTCATTCTCAAGCAACGCTACTAATTCTCAAGAAACGCTACTCATTCTCAAGCAACGCTACTCATTCTCAAGCAACGCTACTCATTCTCAAGCAACGCTACTCATTGTTAAGCAACGCTGCTCATTGTTAAGCAACGCTACTCATTCTCAAGCAACGCTACTCATTCTCATCTAACGCTACTCATTCTCAAGCAACGCTACTCATTCTCAAGCAACGCTACTCATTCTCAAGCAACGCTACTCATTGTTAAGTAACGCTTCTCTTTGTTAAGCAACGATACTCATTGTTAAGCAATGCTACTCATTCTCAAGCAACGCTACTCATTCTCAAGAAACGCTACTCATTCTCAAGCAACGCTACTCATTGGTAAGCAACGCTTCTCTTTATTTAGCAACGATACTCATTGTTAAGCAACGCTACTCATTCTCAAGCAACGCTACTCATTCTCAAGTAACGCAACTCATTCTCAAGCAACGCTACTCATTCTCAAGCAACGCTACTTATTCTCAAGAAACGCTACTCATTCTCAAGCAACGCTTCTCATTCTCAAGCAATGCTACTCATTGTTAAGCAACGCTGCTCATTGTTAAGCAACGCTACTCATTGTCAAACAACGCTACTCATTGTCAAGCAACGCTATTCATTTAATAACAACGCTACTCATTCTCAAACAACGTTACTCAATGTCAAGCAAATTTACTCATTCTCAAGCAACGCTACTCATTCTCAAGCAACGCTACTCATTGTCAAGCATCGCTACTCATTCTCAAGCAACGCAACTCATTCTCAAGCAACGCTACTCATTCTCAAGCAACGCTACTCATTTTGAAGCAATGCTACTCATTCTCAAGCAACGCTACTCATTTTGAAGCAATGCTACTCATTGTTAAGCAACGCTACTCATTGTTGAACAACGCTACTCATTCTCAAGCAACGTTATTCATTCTCAAGTAACGCTACTCATTCTCAAGCAACGCTACTCATTCTCAAGGAACGCTACTCATTCTCAAGCAACGCTACTCATTGTCAAGCAACACTTCGCATTCTCAAGCAACGGTACTCATTCTCAAGAAACGCTACTCATTCTCAAGCAACGCTACTCATTGTGAAGCAACGCTACTCATTCTCAAGCAACGCTACTCATTGTCAAGCAACACTACTCATTCTCAAGCAACGCTACTCATTGTGAAGCAACGCTACTCATTCTCAAGCAACGCTACTCATTTTCAAGCAACACTACTCATTCTCAAGCAACGCTAATCATTGGGAAGCAACGCTACTCATTCTCAAGCAACGCTACTCATTGTCAAGCAACACTACTCATTCTCAAGCAACGGTACTCATTGTTAAGCAACGCTACTCTTTGTTTAGCAACGATACTCATTGTTAAGTAACGCTACTTATTCTCAAGCAAGGCTACTCACTCTCAAGTAACGCAACTCATTCTCAAGCAACGCTATTCATTGTATAACAACGCTACTCATTCTCAAACA